>NW_020447196.1:9272270-9520958 GCF_003343035.1 Apteryx rowi | reverse complement strand
GGGAGGGAGGGAGGAGAGGCTCCCCCTTGCCTGACATCAGCACTTTCCCTTCATTTGCAGACCTCGCTTTTCTCTGAAACAGCAAATTGCGTTCAGCCTCCTGCCTATATGTTTGTCCACCTGGGTGGAAAACAGACAGGCCGACAGATTTCCATCCCGCAAGTGCTGTGCGAGACGGGGCGAGGGGCAGGGAGACAAGAGGCGCGTCGTGCGGGGTTTCTTTTTGCTCCCAATTAGTCCTGAAGAGGAAGTTGTGTGTGGGGGGGGTTTTTTGTTTGTTTGTTTGGTTGGTTGGTTGGTTGGTTTGGGGGTTTTTACCGAGCTGCAAACACACAGCGCTGACGCAGGCGTTTCCCCCCGCTCTCTGAGCCCTGCTGGAAGCATCGCTCCGAAGCTTTTGTCCCGGGCTGGGTGCGTGTGCGTGTGCGCGCGCACGTGCGCGGGGAAAGCCCAGGAGCTCTTCCCAGCACGCTGACGGGCTGCGAGGCGCCGGGACTCGCTCGCCGAGGGGCCTCGCCTTCCTCCTCCTCGCCCCCAGGGTGGGCGGCCGGGCGCCGCTATTTTTACAGCGCGGGAACAGCCGGGACCCTAACCCGTGCCCCGTTATCCGCGCGGGCCCGCGGCGTTTCTATTTGGAGCCAGGCAGGTGCGCGAGTCCGGGGTCTCCGCGGGCGCTAAACCCGGCCGGATCCTCCCCGGCATAGCTGCCTTTGCAGCCGGCGAGCTGGACGCCGTCTCCGGAGCTGATCTGGTCCCGAAGGYGTTGCGTTAGGGAAAGCGGACCGCAGTTAGCCGCCTGCCGACGCTCCTGGGCAGGCAGTTGTTGCTGTGAGTGGTGTGGCTGGAAACAGCACATCTTTTCATTTTAGATTATAACTTGTTGAACTACATCTGTGTGTGTRTCTGTGCGTGCATAAATACATATATAAAAAAATGCATATACATACATACATATATATATAGCCAGCAGAGAATTATTTCACAGGAAATTAAATATTTGCAGCTCTCCCACACCATTTCATATCTTGCCAGTTCCCATAACCCCCTTCAGATCACCAGGCCCTGCTGGAGCCCAGAAACTGTCCATCATAACCAGAAGTTTATACACTGGGAAACGCATCTGCACCAAATCCTGTGCCGGAGTAACTTGGCAGCATGCCACCGAAGTCAGGGCAGTCGCTGTGATTTACAGCAGCTGCGGATCCAGCCTGGTGAAATGGGGGAAAGTTGGTGCGCTTTCCACARTGAAGAGTTACATGGCGAGTTCCTCATTCCCGACAGTAGAAGCTAAACATCTCCATCTCCCAAGGAGCTGATCGGAATAATGTTTTTTTCGCCTGCATTAAGCAGTAAGCGCAGACGTCGCTGTGGAAATCTTCCCTTCCCGCTTGTTGAAAAGCAATGTTTTATCTCGCCTGGGTTTCCACCCTGACATTTATACCGAATGACAATTAACTTTCCTTTCCCATTAATCAAAAGTAATTCCCTTTCTGACAGCAGTTGGCATCTGGTGTGTGTCTGTATGCGTGGGTAATTCTGCAATGCTTTACGCTAGATGGACGCTCTCTTTTTGCGGCGGGGAGAGAGAGATTTCCCTTGCCGTGTCCCTGCAAGAAGCAGCCGTCTGGGGCTTGCGGGGCTTCGAGGGAATGCGGACTCGGGGGGAAACACGGAAGGCAGCACCCGAGCTATGTGGGAGCACGTGGCCGGCTCTTAACACGCACTTTACCCGGCAATGCTTTACCTACCCGCACCTTTGCTGTGGTTGGGTACCCACCTGGTTCCCCCTCTAATCCTCCTCCTCTGGGACAGAACACCTTCGGTCCTTGTCACAGAAATCTTGGTAATAAATGCCTTTTAGTTACAGTTTGCAGGGCATGACATTCCTTCAGGTTCACTGCGGAAATACAAGGTGAACCCCCGTTCTCGTCGCGGCGGATGGCAGCGCTCCCGATCGCTCTGATGGCACAGGGGCAGGCTTAGCAGGGGACTTTTGGTGAACAATTTCAGTTGAGAAATAATGGGGATTTTTTTTTTTTTAAGATTGCACTTTCTTCTCTATGTTTAAACATAAATAGTAACATTCTTTGAGTTTTCAAGCAGGTGCTGAAAGAAGGAAAGCTTTCTCTTTTGCTAATAACCGTTTTTACCCTATATCTAAGTGTACGATATGTCAGTGAAACCAAGAAAATCACATAAATTTTTTTTTCTACCTTAGAAATATAAATTAACTTTCAGAATAGCCCTCAAAATAGCTGTTTGCTTTAAAGCCATTTCAGGGATGTGTAAACTGAGGTGCAGAGTTGTTCCACGAGTCACAAACTGAGTCAAATGCAGAGCCCTCAAACCCTCATTACCAGAGTTGCCTGTCAGTCTGTCCGTGTCTTGATGTAAACTGAAAACTTGCACAAATACTCAAAAAGCATCTTGATCAATGAAGCTGAGGTTCCTGTTTTGATCTCAAGATTGTCTCGATATGCGGGAATTCATCCACAGACTCACAGTAAAGAAGCAAAGGTAGCATTGCTCTGGAGCACAAACCACCTTCACAAAACTTCTACATTGTCATTGAGTAAATACATCAGAAACCTCAAACCCAAAGAAGTTTGACACAGAGGAAATAGATCCTTAGAGACTCGCAAGGAGGAGAAAATATTTCTGCAAAAATGGCAGAAGTTAGATGGCTAATTTTGATCTACGTTTTCACACTCACGGTATTTGCCTTTGGTGTGAATTAGCTCCATGCAGACAAAATTTTGTTCGCAATGATGTTCCGAAATGGGTACGTAGCTGGGATTTGTTGCAGGATTGTGGTGAACTGTGATAAGTGGCAGTGCTTTAGAGACTGGGTAACTTAATAAACACACTTGGTGGATATAAAAATAAATTAATCCCCACTGTTTATAGAATAAGATGTGTTGTTTAACAACATTAATGCTGTTATACAAAATAGTCAAGAACATGTAAACATTTTATTTTTATCAAGAGCACGTGAACCCATGGACACGTTTAGCAGCAGATGTAGCTGTTTTGTATAATACAGAGTGATCCCAAGCCATAATATTGAAACATTGCTCAGTTCTCAGGTGGCTGGATCTGGCAGTCAGTCCGTGGTGGAAATGGTCTCTTTCCTCAATTTCAGGCACAGGACTGGATTTTTACTCTTCTATCCACAGTTCAGCTGTTTTTAAGTCTTAAAACTTGTTGCTTTGATTGAGGTTCTCTTGTGGCGAGGAGAGATGTGAAACAAGAAAAGAGAGGAAACCTCAGATCAAATGATTACATATTCCCTGAGAGTAATTGCTCCAAAAATGGAGTTTGCATTTACCGTGCGCCCTCCTGCACATAGCGATAGCGTGAAGTTCATGCCCCTCCAGCGGAGAGGCTTTCTCTCTCAGATGTGGGTCGCGGTGGGCTTGGAAATGCGGGGAAGGGCCGCGCCAGCGAGGAGGCAGCGCGGGCGGAGAGGTCGCCCGTTAGCGGCCGGACAATGGGCAGACAATGGAGGCCTTCGTTAAGCACAGTCCAGTTCCCCGGCAGAATACTGCCACGTCCTGAATGGAAATAGACTCTGACTGAGGACTTAATGGTGCATTGTTATTCAGCTGAGCTGGTGGTTAATAAAAACGAAGGTAGAGCAGATGCAGAATCCTGCTAGAGAAACCGTATCATTTCAAAGAGTTAAGATTTAAGACCGTGTGAATCCCTCTACTACGGGACAACACCTATACTTCTTTATTGTACGTAATGCAGCTTCAAAACTGCGTTTGACATCTTCAGATCATTAAAGGCATGCAGTGATGCTCTCTTTGATTTTTAATACAGTGGATTTCTTAAAGGACATTTTTCAGAATCCAAAAAACATATCAAAAAATAAAGTAGTCAGCACACATAATGGCATTTAAAAAATCAAGCAGATAGTTCCTGCTTGATAACTCTGTGTTGCTGGTACCACCTTGTGTGCACAATTTTCACACAGTCACCACAAATAATTGACATATCTAGACCGACATGGGAAAAAAATGAACTCAGCTTTTACTTTTTCCATATGTGGATATTGATGTTGGTCTTGACTGTATTTTCACTATGTCTCAAAGTAAATGTATTTCTTGCTATTATAATACATGCAAACAAGCAGAGAGAGATTTGCATTGAGTTGKCATTAGTTTTGTTAGGGCTGCCAAAACTGGGGCTCTTGGCAAGAGATGTGTTTCACGTTGCAAAATTTTGCTAAAAATTCACAGAACTAAATAAATAACGGCACCATGGATGAAACTGGAGAAAGCCGGGTGATATTCATGTCAGGTGCCCCAAATTTTTATCCAGTTTGCCAGATTTTCAAAGAATTAAAATTTTCCGCTCAATTTCTCTAGTCTTTATGAAATTTTGTTGCCTAGAAAGCCTTGAAATGAATGAAGTTTTGTCTTAAGGTGGATCCAGGGATTTTACATAGTGCATCTGAGCCAGCACCTGTCAAAAGGAGCGGAAAGATTACCACTGATTTTCATGGTCACTGCTCAGGCCAATCTTGAGAATTGCTTGTTCCCGACTCTCTGTTTGGCTGACCAGATTTCCCGCTGGCCATCTCGGCTTGGGGGCTCTTAGCCGACACCATGGAGTAGCTGGCCCTGCTGACGACGGTTTCTAGAAAGGGACTCCTGCTTCTGACCCTTGGCCTTCTTGTGAATCTTATCATTTTTCCTGAGTTGTTCTAGCAGAGTTTGCTCGTCAACCTCTTTTGCTAATGAAATGCTTATCTGCAGATGAAAACCCCATATATATTTCTTAGTGAAATTTTAAGACTATCTTGATTGTAGAATTCAGTTAAATGCTACGTCTGTGCCATTTCACGCAATTCCAACAGGAAATGAAGACTGAATCACTGCCCTGCAGATAGGTAGGAAGCATACCTGGTGACACGATAGGAATAGGTGACACATTGGAGATCTTCACAAAATAACTTTGTGCTCTTTGAAGAAGCTCAGAAGAAACTTTCAGCTTTGCAGAAGCACTGTATCTCTGATGCACTGACCTCCTAGTAACAGCAGCCCACTAAGTGTTGCACTTGGCTGGAGTTCTCCTTAGTAATTTGGTTAATTGGATGAACAGGCATTTTAGTGACACAGACTAGATCTCCATGCAGCAGTCCATCAGAACTAATCAGTTGGCTTTTTTCCATTTCTCAGAGACTGGCAGTTTCATGAGGAAGGTTAGTAGATGGTAACTTTTTAAATTGAAGAAAATGTTAAATAAYGGCAGTTGAAACTTGGCACATGCCTCAAAGGAAAAGAAAAGATTACCTTATTGCATGAAGATCTAGCTTCAGGGTAACTCTTCACAATCTAARGCACTCTAAAGAAACATGTCAAAAACATGCTTTCACCTGCGCTGTGCTGGTAATCCTGGAGGAACATGTGCCACATCATTGTCATGTAGCATTTGTTTTCTTATTATGTTCAAGTGACTGGACAAACTCAGAAACTGCAAAATTCAGTTTCAGATGTCTGAATTGTGGCAATTTGCTCAGTCCTTCCACTTCCAAATTAGAAAACTTTTCAAAACTACCTTGGGGCTAAATCCCTGAAAATAGCTGTGGCGCGCAAAGCTAAACATTGTGAGATGCACATTGTTTACGCATGGCTCCCGCAATGGAAGTCAGAAGCCTGAAAGTTGGGCTCTCCATGGCATGTGGCATCCCCAGCAGAACGAGGATCTGGGGTCCTAGCATGCTCAGTAAGGGAGCTGTTTGAAGACACCATCATCTGTTAGCTGTAGTTTTATGTGCAACAAGATGATGAAAACAGGGTTGATCTTCAGCCCTTGGTGTCTCTCAGGCATAGGTGCCTTCCTCAGACTTTCAGGGAGGTCCTTCATCCCCAGCGTTGTCAGGCCACTACCTCGCATCTTCCTCCTGAAGGTGGGTACTATCTGTCTTTAAAAAACAAAACAAAACAAGTCCCCAACAAAGGAGGAGTCACAGCTTGCTTCCACAGCACAGTTTGAGGAGGTTCCCCATCTTTTGTTCWCTCTGTGATGAGAATATGAGGAGGAAGGCTCAGTTCCCACCTTAGCCTGAGTGTTTCCAACTCTCACCTTCTACCACTAAGGAAAGCGGCTGAACCCCTCAGAGACGAGAGAGTGAGGAGGCTGTCTGCGGTCCAGAAGCACATCATTGGGTCAAAAAGAGCAAGAGAAACTGGGAGCAAATGCAGCATGAATCTGTTATTCTAGCAGTTAGGAGGCTTCACTAGTGTGGAGGGGCCTGGTTTCTGGTCTAATGATCCCAGCTTATGTCTCTTGTTTGATGGCTTTTTTAGTACAGAATACGGGATCGGTTCTTGAAGTAGAAACTAGATCCCATGCCTTGTCTTTCCCTCTTCGCCCACTGACCTGCAGAAGCAGTGTTTTCTGGGGCTTTGTTTAGGTGTTAATGAACGTTGAATTCTTCTGCACAGAGAGTCAGCTTCAAAAGCCACCAGACAAAGCCTGTGCGTGGCGGGCGAATTCAGGACACAGTGTGCAAGGTGCCTTCATGAGATATGGGTCTTTGTCATCCGCAGCAGGGCAATAAATCCGTCCAGCCTACATCCCAAGTGACTTTTTTTAGCCATGAGGACCTCACAGTTTAAAAAAAAAGTGTGGAGGAGGGGGGTACATCATGTGCTTTCTTTGGAAAGAAAGCAACTGTATTTTGTCCGTGTCTTTACATGTGTGTTAAGTATGATCTGAAAAATGCCTGTTAGTTTAAGCTCCTCAGGGAACCTAGGCAGTGGGATGCCTCACTGCTACTAAATTGCTCAGTCCAGCCGAGACTGAGGGATCCTGGGAAGAACAGAAGCAGAATTGCAGGCGCCTGGGAACAGTTAGGTCAGAAAATGATTTTAACGCCCAAGAGCTGAGGAGCTTTCAGGGTCGCAGCTTTGGCCCTAGGCACCTAATTTGACAGTGAGGCACCTAGGTTCTTTTTTTGGAACTGATTCTTCCTGAATTAAGAGTCTAAGCGTGTAATATAAATAAATAATAAAATTAATAAAAATAATAAAATTCAGTATTAAAATTGCCATTGGGAAAACCAATAAAAGAAAAAGCCACCAACCATGTAATGGCTACTTTTAACCACTTAACATATAGTTTAAATCTCTAAAGAGGAATAATAATACATTTATTTCTAAAGTACCTGAAGTTGCCAAAGGCACTCAGGGTGCTCGATGGTATAAAACTGTTTCTAAAAATAAATTAGCACATTATAAAAAGACTCCATAYAGTGAATGTACTTAGTGAGCAGGTGAAACATTTCTGACAGAACATGTTTCTTTTGGAAGGGATGGGTTTACTTGAGTCGAATCATTTTGAGGGAGTTTTCAACGAGAGACTAGCAGAACATTTTATTTCTCCACGGTGAAAATCTTCCGAAGATCTCAGCTGCAGCGTCGGAGTGGAAGGCAGCATGTCAGCAAGCCAAGGGGAGCCGGGTCACAGCAACGGGGCGGTCTGCGGGAGCCAAAGGGGAGATGTTCCGGCGTGGGCTTCGGGGCACTCCCRCGGGCTCCCACTTTTCCTGAGCTCCTTCCAGAGACCCTCTACAAGGGAGAAAAGTGATCCCAGCCACCCAGCCCCACTTGCAGTTAGGAAGCGGCACTTTTGCCAGCTGCTCCTCCGTGGGAATCCGGCAGCGCCAGCTGGGGCCGGAGCAGGACGGCCTGCCCGTGCGCCGGCGGCCGGGGCCGCGAGGCATCTGTCACCGAGCGCTCCCGAAACGCGTTCAGAGCAGCAGCGGTGCTGCGTCTGAAGAGCTGCTTTGTGCGGCTGCAGCCAGCTGGCAAGGCTTTGACAGGGGCCCCTCTGCAATGGGGAAAAAATAAAATAAAACCAGGGAGGAGAATTCCAGAGAACTGGAGAGGAGACAGGGTGGAAGAGGAGGGTTTCTTATTATTTGCGGTGGGTTCATTTGTACCGAAATTCCTTCCACAATGAGCTACATGTCTCTCGCAGCAGCTCTGGCCGGCATCCACCCGGATCAGCTGGTTGATGTTTTTATGAGCGCCTCCCTCTCCCGCGCTCTGTCGGTCGGTCAGATGCTCTCGCCTCGGTGATGCAACCCTCCTCTTGGAAAGTTGCAGCCAGAGCCTGAAGTGATTTTGAAAGTGCTTCTTTAGAAAGTTAACTGTTTGAAATGGTCTTGAAGGAAACTGTGCTTTACTTTAGAGGCCTTTCATCTGTATCCTACGGCCTAATTGAGTTGAATACAAATATAAACTTATAGCAGACGTTTCAGTCATTCTGTTTAGCTTGTCTTACAAAAAGCCGGTTTAATGATCTTTCTGAAGGCTGTTTCACTGAAACAGCAGAAAGGCACCAGCTTTACATCATTATTGAATAGTGCATAAAGGAATTATTTAGCAAGATGTTCTGTTTGTTAATAGACCCAAATCACGGTTTCTTTTACCAAATACTGCTTTTATTCGAGGTCTTTGAATGAATTTCATTCAAACAATGCTAACATCTGATGATAAAAACCACTAATGAGAGGAAAATCATTCACGTTTTTGATCTAGGGCTCTCATTAATTCCAAACTTTGCCTTTAGTTTGTTTTGCTGATCAAATCATTAGAACAGTTTTTATTACTGCTTTTCCTCCAAAGAGAGTTAGCTTTCTGCTGCACTTAAACTGAATTCTCTTTGTTTTGCTTATATTGTGTCAAATAATCCAGATGGAATAAAATGGTTCCAAACAGGACTTTATTAAATTGCTGGAGAAGAAATCTCCAATGTGTGGCCTTAAGCATGCAGTAAATTGGGGGACGCTGCTGGATTTTTCAGTTTAGGTTTTGAGCTGTGCCACCTTAACTGATAGGGTTTGTGGTTTGGGGAGGATTTATCTGGCAGGTTAAATATGGAAGAAAAGGATATATCTGGGGACACTCAGCACTGCACCGTGGTTATTTTTGTTCAACATGTGATGCTTTCCTGTGCTTGTTTACACTAATCTTCGTACCTATTAGCACATGTTGTACCGCCTTGTAAGTTGCTGTTAATTGCGAGATAATTTTCTGCAGTAGTGCCAGGCTTTGAGTGGTGCGATTTCTTCCCAAGATAAAATCCCAGAAGTGCAAAGTATTGAGGTGTGCGAGCGAAGGTTTCCCGCAGCACTTTCCTCCCGCCCCGGCGCTGACGGAGGGCTGGAGGCACAGACGCGGGCATCGGATAGGTCCCGCCAGCTGTCTCCTCTCACGGCATCACGCTTCGGAAGGGGCATTTGGGCAGCGAACGGGCTGTGGCACAAAGCCTCGAAATCGGCCCTGGGGGCTGCCTCTGTCCTCTCCGCCGGGGCCGGCTGTCCCCTGTTGTCCATGTCCGGGGCTGCGCCCCTGATCTCCCCCTCCTGGGTCACATCAGGCGGCTCCCTCTCTTCATGCACCTTCACCCCATGAGCCGGCCCCAGGATTGCACATCCCGGGAGAGCAAACTGCAGCRGGGCCAGCGGGGACGGAGGCTGGGTCAGCCTTTCCGCTTGGTGCCTCCTCTCGGCCACCTTTGCCAGCCTTACCTTCCCGCACCTGGAACTCATTTAAAGAAAACTCCTTCGGCCTTTTGCATCTAGTGTAAGAGTCAATGCCGGAGGCAGCTGTGTTTCAGGTGTGAGTGGTGAGCTATCCAAATATTTAACACATATAAGTCATTATGGGTCATGCTGGGCTGGAAGGACTTGATGAAGACCCYGTATTACATCAGGACTGCTGACTGGTAGGGTTTTCTAGTGGAGATGGCAGGAAATGCAACTACGTCCTCGCGTTTTTGAATAGTCTTCTGCTACCGGAGGCCTCTGGGTTTCCCCAAGCTTCATACTGCAGCATCCCAGAGGCAACCACAGTCATGCCATGGCCTGGGGCTGCAGACACAACCCCCTCGTGCCCTCCAGTCCCCACTGTGGCCCCTCCGGTAACACAGGGATTGCCCCAACTTCACATCTCGGACTGCTCTTGAAGGACTTCCAGCTACCCCGGGTGCCTTGGAAGCTGAAGTCCTTAGTTTCTTTCACCTTGCGCGATCAAAATTGCTCTTACTGAGAACTTAAAAGCACTTGAACAAATCAGTACAATTTAAAAAGCCAAAACGTGAAGGAGGGTTAAAGCACGCCCCCACCGCTGTGCCCTACCGTGGTGTAATAAGACGCCAGTCAGGCATTCAGACCAACTCCCCCAGCATTTGCCCTCTTAAATTACCACTGCTTATTAGCGCCTGGAGGCTGGAGGCAAGTCCATTGTACTGCTCCAAACTGATGAAGATTAATGAAGGAGACAGACAACAGTTCTGTGTGCGGAGACCAGGAGACAATTCAAACCACATTAAAGGCAAGAAATGAAGAAAATCATAAAAATGAGTTTCTGCAATCTGCAGGGATAGAACTGAGGGGTTGTGCATGCTTAGGATGTAAAGTAATTTGCATTCCCTTAGTTTATGTCACTGGCTGATTTTTTTTCCTTTAATCCAGAATCAGCTTACTATATTATTTTAATATTAATAAACCTGTACATCAGTGAATAAAATGCTGTATTTAAGCCAAGTGGGGAAAATTAACCCTATTACAAAATCAGCTTTTGCTGGGGATTCTCACCTGTTCTCTTTCCCACATCTTCCTGTATCAGTTCAACAAAATTAATTATTGTCTTAACCATAGAGTCACTTTTGCATATAGGTGCTTTGTATTATGAACAAGCAAACGTCATGAGATCTGAACAGAAGAGGTAATACAGTTATACAATATTCCTTTCAGACCTATGTATGTTTAACAACTGGCCCCATGGGAAGTGCATGCCATGGATCTGTGTTAGGAGCTCATTACTAAGAGACTACACTGACTCTTAAAGTGGGAAACTAAGGTTCATAGTGCCTTTACTCCAGCACTCATTCCTCTTTTAACTTCTTCCATCTGAATTTCCAGTCTGGCCAGGAAAATGTGCTGTTCAGCTTGTTCAATAATGTTCCAGGCTTTGCTGAGATCTCTTGCTTTTTCATGTTTAAGGAGCATAAGCTTTGTATGGCTCAAGCTCTTTTTGCATTGCAAATTCTAGTATTTATGGTACAGGATCTTTCCATAACTTAGTGTTTTCTCTAGTGAAAGGATGTCATGTAGGAACAAGGGAGGATTTTGGGGTGCTCTGGTTGGAATGCCCTTTCTAGCCAGTGACCAGTGGGGCCTCAGTGCCTCATATGAGAGGCTTTGAAAAGCCAATACTTCTGGCACATTTCATATTCCCGAGCACCTTTGTGAAGGTTCTCGCCRCTTCTCAGTGTGCTCCATTGGCATGAGCCCTTGGGGTGAGCTTTGCTCCTGCAGGAGACCTCGATGAGGCCCCGTGTACAGCTCCAAGGGAACTTATGCTCTGTGGGAAGGGTTTAAGTGGGAGTCAAGTCATACATAGACTATCTTGGCACGAGACCTCTTCGTTGGTGAGAATTTCATCTTAACCTAACTCCTTTCATAGGAAGATTTGCAAAGCTTAGTCTTAAAGGTAAGTCACTCTAAGTTTTATGTACTATTCCAGCTGAGAGAGGGAGAGGAAAAAAAAGGTGTAAGTTTCTTTTAACCTAATTTACCCCAATGTTTTGYACATTAAAAAAAAATGAAAAACTTCCCCAAGGAAGTGAAACAGAAGTTAGCCAGCAGTGGAAGTGAGTGCACTCCTGTTCTAGAGCTGCTTTAAGTGAAAAGTGAGAGGTTAACACAAAGAATGACTGAAGATAGCACGAGCTCAAGTGTGCACTGCTTAGTTCTTCAATCTGTGGCTTTGTAGTTATGTTTGTTAGACTAAGAGCGGATAAAGCTAAAACAAATAGTGGTATTCACTAGAGATTGATAAGATAGAGGTCACCTCTAGTAATGTAGAGTAGAATTATTCTCCAAAGAGCTCAATTTTAATTATATGCTGGTTTAAAAGTATTACTTTCACAAAACCCCGCTACCTGTTTATGCTTCCAAAACCTAATGGAGTTATATTGAAAAACTGAAAGGCCCCCAAATCACACTGACAACTTGTCTTCTAAACTCTGTTATGTTTTGTCTTAGCACAAGTGCCAGTGCTAAAGATTATTGATGCAACTGCTTGCTTTTAGATGCTGAATCACATTAGCCTCCCTCCTGCCCTCCTATTTCATTAAAAATCTGGCTGCAGATCAAAAAATGTAATGCCTTCGCCATGTAGGGCCCCATAACTTTCACAAGCCCTAAAAATACGACTGGCAGTGCATTGATTTCTCTCTCTTTCTCTTTTGCTTTTGTTCTTTAACTCTTCCTCTTTTTCTCTTTCTTTTTCTCTTTCTCCCTTGCTCCCTTTCTCTTGCTCCCTTTCTCCCTCCTCTTCCCCTTTTTTTCTCAGGGAGTGGTGAGAGAGGAAAATAGAAGTAGGAGGAGGGCAGGAGGTCAGCATGTGAGGAATTCCAGTCTATTAGACAAAGCTAAAACACTGATGTATGTTCACATATTGCATCTAATTTTTTTGTTTTATCTGGTCAGACATAGAATAACTGTAAAATGTTATTTTTTTCCCATAGACTAATATTTTTTTTTCTTCATTTCTGTCTTCTTCTTTGTGAATAATTCAAACAAGTTAGTACTCAGTCAACTTATTTTCATTCAGAAAAAAAAATCCAGTATGGAAGGGTCTCCCAAAAGCTCTGCTGGAGCAGCGACCAGAGGGTGACCTTATTAAAATCAGTGGGACTCTTGCCAATGGTTTCAATGGGATCAGGATTCACCCTGAGATTCTGGATTGCAGCCAGGGGATTAGGTCCATCTGGCATGTTGGTGCTGTAGGAGATGTCCAGAGATCCTAGGGGTGCTTCACAGAAGGCTGAGCTTTCAGCCCCAGATGGGCAATGCAGCAGGACTGTAAGAAATGAGGATTTGTCCAGTTTTGAAAGAAAAAAAAAAGAGATCTAGATAACATTGAACAATATTTGCAGAGTAACTGTTTGTCCTCAGAACCTAGGAAAGTCACTTTCCCAGTGTCCCTGTCAGTGTAACGAAGAACCTCATCCTCTCCTAATTTGTAAACTCATTTACCACCAGTCAGCTGAGGGAGCCGGGCCAGGGATTTTGCATTATGGGACTGCCCGGGCTGATATTTAGTGTGTAACACTGGGCAACCAGGCTCTTTGCAAACAGCCAAGTCCAAGGGGTTGTTCAGAAGGAGAACAGAAATGGTATGTCGAGACTCATTTTCTTCTTCTTCCCCAGTTGCCAGAATTTTACTATGTACCCTGCTTTGAATCCTCATGGACTTGAACCCTACAGGTGYGTACACAGTCACACACACAAGCAAAATTTGTACCAACATATACACCATTGCACCTTCTTTAATTGACTCAGTGCACAAGTTTCTCCTGCTTTGGAGTCTAGCTGCCTTCCGAGAAACAGGAAAAAAGCTTTTAACTTGCCTAAATATATAGTTTTAAGTTCTTATTTTAATAGACTGACACATCATTTTGACAAGATCTTGAAATCAATATTTCTCCCCAAACAAATGAGTCACTTCTGCATTCTTGCCATAGATTTGCTTTCCTTTCAGTATCTCTATGTGATATCAGTTAGAAGCAGAAACAATCCCCAGCGTTTATCATTTCACCAGCAGTGGCGTTTAGAGCTAAAGCAAACCAAAATCTTTGCTGAAGCAAAATCTTCCAGTCACATAACACCCATGTAAATATCTTGATTTGTTACTTGACATTTTTAAGGAACATGTTTGTTTATTTTTTTACTTATTTAGTACTATATAGCCCAAGGCATTTATCTGTATAACTTTTAAAGTTACTTCATTTAGAATGAGTTTCATGTAAAGATCATATTAATTAGGTTCTACACCTAAAGTTCATCTTAACTAGCGTTGTTTCTTTCCCTGAGGTTCTAGTAATTTGTTAAAATTCAAGATGGGTATACTGGAGCACTTATAGAGTGATAATTAGTCAACTGTTCTTATTTCCATTGCTTTTAACGTGAGCAGGATTAGGCCCGTGAACCACTGTGTGTAACTTGATGCAACCACAGTGATTTCATTAAACATTTTAATAAATCTCTCTCACATAAACACCCATAAAAGCACACATGCATGTGCATATCCAGTCGCATTTATTTCAAATAAGGAGAATAATTCTGGTGTGACGGTTGTCTCTCATGTACTGTTTAGCTTACCCATGTAAATTAATTTAGTTATTTTTCATAACCATTCACATATTCCACTTCATTTCCTTCATTTCACAACTAATTTGTGGGATTGGTGTGATAGCGAGCTATTATCTTTTTGGACATTTGTACTTTCTTCCCATGTCTTGTTGCCATAGTTGGGCAAACGGTTGGTTCTTTATGTCATATTAATACAAGTCCTATATCCTTAAATAGGACTATACAAATAAAATAGGAAACTCTTTTAGTGGAAGAAATGTTTAAGACTGAAGTTGTGAGAGGGTACAATTACAGCTGTACAAGAGTGGTATTGTATTGTTTGGAATTTATTTTTGCTGAGTAGAGAAAGTTATTTAATGTACTGCAGAAACCCTGTAAAAGTAGTGTATGAAAATATTTCCTATGACAAAGCACAGACATTTAATACAGCAACATATGGCATCATATCTTTCCTAGAATCACCTCAAGTAATTTCCAGTCTACTGAGTACTGGGCTGCATAGAAAATATTAGGATTTTGTATTTATGTATAGAAGGAGCCACTAACTGTTTCAAGAAGTGCAGCAGCCATGGGATCTTTGAACAGATTTCTCAAAGCGTCTGAGCACTTAAAATGCCAATGTAYGCACAGAGGTCTTTCCAAAACCACTGAAGAAGTCTTAGCAGACTAAGCGGCTTTTGCATCTCTACATCTTCACAACACTCGGCCATCGCTTGAGGAAGTGCTAAGTGCCCTGCTTATTAAGTGCAGGCTGCAAGGAATGCCTGTTTTTTGGTTTGCAGGGTGTTTTGTGTGTGCGTGTGTGTGTTTTTGCTTTGCTTTGTTTTCCTAGTGAGGCACTCAGGAGGAAGCAGATGATTTTCCTAGGTTCATTTCCAAATATCTAAGGTCTGCATCTCGAAAGGATTGAGATGTCAGACTTACCTCTGAATGTAGGTACCTAAGTCAGATTTATTTTTGTGAGCTATGGCTGTTAAGAGAAGGACAGATTCTGGGTGACAGAATGAGACCAGATAAGGCCTCTTTGGTGCATATGTCTGTATTTGCAGGTAGGAGCTGTAGAGTCAGCCACCTGGAGATACACTCAGGGTTGCTTTCGCCTAGTTGCTCAAGTTGCAATCACATTTAGGATGCAATGAAAAGAGCTTCATCCCAGGCTGACCTGAAAGTACATTGCCAAGATCTCCAGAAAGCTTTTTTAGCCCTTGCTGAGGGCCAGACTGCTGTTGCTTTTTCCATGACGGCCAGTACCACTTAGAGATAGTTGATGTGTATATGCACGTGCTGTAACCACCCCTCCTGGCTGCACATCCAGTGCGCAGTACAGAATTGGAGAAAGAGTGGACTGCCCTTTCCCCTGTCCCTGCTTCAGCGGAGCAGGACCACTAGTGCCTGGTGAGAAGGTGCTGCAGATGCACTACATGGTTCCCCCATGTCACTCTGACCGAGGGCGACCACATGCTAACCACACTAACCACACCTTCACTTTCCCATCACTCTRCACTCTGCAGAAGTTGAAATCACTGTGTGTAGGAGGCTGCTTTTTTCTTTGCTGGTGTTTTCTGTCTCAGAAATGCCCACCTTGGCCATATATGCTATGGAGGTGGTGGTTGTCATATAGACTTATACACTAGTTAGTGAGGATTTTCATTGGACTTTCCAGGTGAGGAATTAAGAACATTGGTAAAGTTGTGGCATGTAGGATGGTGCCTCTCAACTCCCAATACACTGCTCATGTCCTAAGCCATGTCACTCTGTTGGTGGCAAATGCAAAAGGCACTTCTTYTCAAGTTTCACAGCTGAAGGCAAATTAGGGAGAAAGAGGTGATCAGCACTGTCTATTGGAGAGGGTGATGTAGAAGAAAGGAATGAGGTGCAAAACTAAAGATAAAATTATTATTCTTTTTTAATTCTAGGATTGATATGGACTCGTATAACTGTGTAGTGAGGCAACAGCACAGAACGCTAGATGTAAAACCTCTGGGCTGATGTGCATATTGAGATTCCCTGCGTGGTCTCAGCTATGCCGTTTTGTATTAAGAAGATTTGAAGTACCTGGCAGGCTGTAAAGCACATCTCTTCTGTGGTCAGCAGGGAAGTATCATTTCTTTTACAATGAGACACTTAGCTCTTTAGTTTGTTGTGTCAAATAATTAGAGGAAAATCCTGATTTTTATGTAGTGACAGAAGTCACTTTAATCATACTGGGATAGTAGAGGTGAAACCTAGGGGTTTTTTTCATATAACACAATCTGAAAAGTTCCTTGACTGTGGTTAAAATGGCCAAACTGGTTAAACATAGCTTGGCACATGTTTGAAAGAGAAGTGAGAGTGGCACCAACCCTGCTGTTTCTCATCGAAGGTCAAAAATGGTGTAAAAAAGTCCTAGTCTCTATTCCAAAAGTGAGCTCACAGCTGGTGCAGTTTGACCCTGCTGGTTTCAGAGGCTGCACTGCTCCTACCCCCTGGGCTCTGGCCAAGTCTCCAGGGAATCACTGACTGGGGAAAGGTGAAAAAAGAAGCTCCTGGCAGTGATAAACAAACCTACCGTATGAATTACCGTTCCAGGTGCTTGAAGGAGAGCCGGTGTGGGCCACCTGCCATTTTCTACTACTTAGGGAATAGTTATGGATACTCCTGTCCTTACCAGCCTTTTGGGGCTGTTTGCTGGCTGCTGACGTTCTGTAAGTTGTCACTGCAGTCAGCCAAACAAAACAAACACGGATCTTGCAAAGATATAGTGACCTGCAATGCTTCTGGGGTACCAAAGCTGATAGCAAAGTGCTTGTCACCCTGAGAGTAAGAAGGTGAATAGTTATCCTCAGCTTTCATAGATTTTTTCCTTTTTTAAAGTAGGATTTGCAGATGAATTATTGCTTCCCATAGTGCTTCATGGTAATCTATTCGTGTGATGCTGGCTCAAGATACTCTAGAAATAATTTATTCCAGACATATTAATTTAAGTCAGTCTCTGAGTGCACCTCACTAAAGCACAATCTAGGCATGTTCCCTATGCACTTCTGGAGAAAGAACGAGGTTTTTGGCAGATAGATTTGGACCCTTTCAGTAAGATTGCACTCAAACGTGTAATATGGATTTCAGGCATGCAGGTCTTTGAAGTGTGGAAGCAATCAGTTTGCAGGACAGGATGGAGTCCCGGATTGGATATGCTGCTCCAGTATGAGCAGAGGTACTTTCTCCTGTAACCTAGCAGGTGTCTTTTGATAGAAAGGCAAAGGCAAATTTTGGGCTAGAAAATATAGGAGAGGCAGTTGTATCCATTTTGACCAGCAGAGAATTTGTCCCATAGTCATTTTCCAGAAGCCAAAAGTGAAATCTATCGCACATCAACACTAAAATAATTATCCTAAGGGGGAAGGTGGCCAGAAGAAAAATGGCATTTTTGTCATCCTAGTTTACCTGAAAAGTGGCAACTTTGTCACCCCACTTTACCTGTTTACTAATTCCTTCCTTGAATTTGAATTTCTTACTTCTTCCTTTATTCTGAGTAAATTTCTCTGAAGAAAGCAATATCCAAGGAAAAATTTATCTTCTGTTTACTTCCTTTTGCTTGTCTTGATAGTGTAAATTTTAACTCTCAAAAAATTTCAGATGATATTAAGCATGTCAGTGTGGTACGTGAAGATATAACTAAGAGTAATGGAAAGAAACTGAGCCAAAGCAAATGTTGGCTGAATAGCAAGAGCTCTTCTGTTACTAAGGGCTGTTAAAGCAAGGCACAGTTTCCCAAGGGAAGTGATGGAAAAGCCATTGCTTGAGACATTTATAGCCAAACTGGGCAAAATTTGAAAAGATACTGGAGGGGCTAAAGTGTTCTTAAGAGTTGTAGGAAATATCAAACAGATCTTTCCCTGACCTGCATGACTCCTTCCCATTTCACGTTAGGTCACGCTGGGCTGCCCAAGCCAGTTGTTCCCTTGTCTACCATACTGACAGAGCCTGATCGTGTACCTCCGCAAGCTTTAATGCAGGAGCTGCAGCCTCTAGCAGTGCAACCTGGGGGTTTCCTCTGCAAATCTAACTCCACTGCAAATTTAAGGTAAAGAAGTGTTATCCTCTAGATGAGGAACTAAGGCACAAGACAAAAGTAGATAACCCCATGCTGTAGGAGAGGTCTGTGAACTTCCTCAGCTGAGAACTGAATTTCTAAGTCCAAGGCAAATATCCCACCATATGCTTCCTCCATTTCAGTTTTTTTATTCTTCTAAAGATATCTCCCGGCCCTACTAAAGCTGTTGCTAGATAGACAGTCAAAATTGTATCTTTAGCTCAGAACTTTTTGCTAAAATAGCATGTGTGATTCACTGCTAGACTTTTACATTTTAAACAACTTCCCAACTGAAATGATAGCAGAGATGAAGGCATTAAGCACACGTTGGTACAGTGGGTCCCAAATAATGAAAAATGCATAAGCCTAAATCTTTTCTTCCCCCTTCTTTTTTAATACAGAGCAGGTAAATTCCTAAATACCATTTTCCCTTCTGGAGATTTACATACTAAAGTTGTTTTAAGACAGAAGGGAGAGCTTTCTTTGGCAGGTGGGTTTTGTGCTGGATGCAGCTCTGCAGAGTTTCCCTCCCACCCCCTAAAAAAGCCCAGCATTGCTCCGGTGTTGTG
The DNA here is from genome assembly GCF_003343035.1 of Apteryx rowi. Taxonomy (NCBI): domain Eukaryota; kingdom Metazoa; phylum Chordata; class Aves; order Apterygiformes; family Apterygidae; genus Apteryx; species Apteryx rowi. Next base: position 9,502,141 of record NW_020447196.1, on the reverse strand, counting down.
TCAGATAAGAGGCAGCCTCAGAGAAGGAGAAGCAGAGTCCCCGAGGAAGGAAAGGTAACCCCGCGGAGAGCGTTTTGCCGGGCTCCCAGCAGCCACGCTGCGGACACGGTGAACTGGAGCGGTAACAGCTCATGCGCTCGGCACCTGCCAGCGAGCACTTGTTCCTGCCAGGAGTAACTTGGTACCAACTTCAATAATATCACAATGCGGTATTTAAATAATTTGACAAGGCTATTTGGATAACTACCAGGAATTGCTCAAGTCAGTAATTTTCCTTTTGGGAGACTGAGTTAGGATCTGCATTTTCTCAAAGATAGTATTGCCTCGTCCCATCTCTGGGAGGATCTCAGCCGTGTGTACATATATGCAACGGTGGGGTTTAACGCTGTGGGGAAAGAAATGCTGATAGCAATGCCCAGCGGGAGCCCCGAGCAAGTGGGTCTGCTGGTATCCCCAGTGCCCTGCAGGCACTGGAACCAGTCCCTCCTGCTGCCCCTCGACTGCACCGGGGAAGAGGCTGCCACTGGGGCTGCGTGTGGGCTACCTGAGGCTTTTTCCCTTGAGAGCCAGACCAATGGCACTCAAGGCCACGTCTCACTCGAATTCCTCAATAATTCTCCCTGGCGTCGCCTCGGGAAGTGACTTCCAGGACTGAAGTTTGCTTTATGCYTCATTTGCTGTTCACGCTGCCTCACAGGCAGGGGACACCTGACAGGTTGGAAAACGCAGGTCTAGACCAGGGACTCAGAGAAACATGTTTATTTCTAAGGCCAGGTCTTGATATTCTCAGAATATTACTTTGCCCTGGGTTTGTACCGTATATGGATATGTTTGTAGAGGGGGTATTAACATTTCCTTGTCTGCTTAAATTGATGCAATTAATTACTCTCACCTTCGCTTGGAGAACCTCTCTCTCAAAATGCAGCAGCTAAGAATCAGATTTCAAGATGTTGCTGCTTGGGCCTGATCCACAGCCCGCCAAAGCGCACCCTTTCTGAGTGCTTGGCTTTCCCACCTGTTAGACATGGCTTTGGAAGTGGGACTGCAGAGTATTTTCTAGCCTTTTAACGAAAAGATTGACCTCATCTGCATTTGGGTGGCAGAAACCAATCCAGCTGAGGCCAAGGTGCCATGTTTCCGATTTCTTTGAAACAAATTTTCCGTGTGTGTGTCTGCACTGAAGAAGTTGAGAGCATCCTGATCCATAGCACCACATCCCTGACTGTCCAGATACACACGTGATGGATCGCTGCTAAGCCGGGGTGTACGTTCCAGCTGTGGCACCAGACTATTAACCTTTGGGTATTTGCATTATTAGTCAGTTTGCTAAATCCTTGGAGTTAAGTGCAGAGACAGAGAAGATTTTCCTTTTTGTTGGAGCTTGAAGTTGTCTGGTATGAATTTTACAAAGCGCTCAAAGTGTTTCACTTTCAGCCAATTTGCTACTCTGACTATATTCTGTCTGAATATCTTCACATAAAATTACCTGCTGCCAGCTAAATACAGTATGTTGATGACCTATTAATTTATTACATGCATTTGGAGCTGGGAACAAATTTATAAATAAACTTCAAGTTCTTTTCCCCCTGTGTATTGTACCAGCATTTGTTTTAATTTCCCAGTAGTCATGCTTAATGTGTCAGAAGCTATGTTCAACTTCTTATTCCCCTCCAAAAAGAAGAGAAAAAAAGTAGAAATAGCTAACTAAAGTTCAGCCCCTGTCAGGTATTATGAGCAACACTTTAAAATGAGGTATGAATCCAAATAAAATATTTTAACTATGTAGTATATTACCAAAATCTGGAGGAGAAAAGGTTTACTTACTAAACAATCATTTGAGCTATAAACCTTAAAGTATTCACCAAGGTCCCTTAAAGTTAAACAGAAAAGAAATATCTATCAGCACATTTTAACAGAAAGCAGAAGTCCTTACTAGCTAGTATACAAAACACAGTATTGTGCTTGAAACTCTAAGTGTAAAAAAGAAAAAAAAGGCATGGCTTTTAAAGGTACTTTTCTCAAGTGATGCAGGAAAAATTCCTCGAGCCAGTATGGAAATTCATATAGCTGAAGGGAATCTAAATCATTGGCATTCATTTGATGCTACAGCAACCCTGGGACCAATCCTGGAAACCCTACTTCATTAATATGGCTAAAGTCAACAGACTGCGGTGTGGGAGTGTAGGTCTGTGCYGGTGGCGCAAGCCCTGGGGTCCCTGCCACCCCATGCCAGCCCRGCCACCCATGGGTGCTGGGTGGCCCTCAGCCCCCGCAGAGGCTTAGGCCGGCGCCTCGTGGTTGTCCCCTGCTCCTCCGGCTTCCAGCAGGGTTAAAGATGGGTGTTTTTGTCCTCCTGCGAAGCTCCTAGTTGGTTACTCATGCGTCATCTCCTCCAGGGGCTTGTCAGGAGGCGGTTTTCTAGCTTAAGGAGAAAAGTCTGGGAGGAGGGTGGTCTGCAGGCGCTTCTTGGGCTTGCTCCCCTTGCTGGGCCTGCTAACCAGTTGGAGGAGCTGCTTGTGAATGGGGATGAAAGGAAGTTCAGGTGGGGTCAGGTTGTCCAGGTCTTAGGGCACAGGGAGATACACTGGGAATATGTTCTTGTAGGTGGATTTTGTTGCTGGGGTTTATATGGAATATGAAACTCTTGGGCCTCATACAGGGACTGAAGCACCAAAGCACCTTTTCAGTCACCAAACYCCAACATTTAATCCACCCTTGAGAGAGATGGGAGCCTTATGTTCAAGCCCCCACAGCTGCCAGCTGAGTGTCCTTTGCAAAAGAGGAGGAAGGCTCTCTTTTGTCCTGTTTTTCATGGGAGGAAAAACAAAAAAAAAAGACACACCTGTGCACACCGGCAATCCTCAGGRGAAACAGGCACTTTCCTCCAGTTTTGTCCCAGGCGTTGAAGGACCCTTGGGGGCTGAGCCAAGCCCTGCATGTCTCCATGGCAATTGACGGCTGTCCATGCAGTGGGATGCCTCCTCCATGGGACCTATTTGCAGGTATCCAGCTCCCTGTGCCCATAAAGGAGAAGGACGGCAAGGGAAATGGTAGAGACAAGCACCAAAATGTGGCCACGGTGATATCTGTATTTCCATCTCATAACTCCAAGAGCTGCTGCTCAGGTTCAGAGCCACGCTGGCTTTTTTTTTTGGCTGTCTGGAGCCACATCTGCCAGCAGAGACCAAGCTCTACCAGCTTCCCTCCACCAGAATATTCCCCAGTGTAGGCGACATACTCCTCACGGCAGCGGAGCTCCCGGCACCGCCCCGTCGCTTGGCTGTAGTAACACAATGGACTCTTAGGAGGGCCAAAGATATAGCTGGCAGAGATGATTTTTATGAGCTTCTCAAAGTATTTGTTAGGAATTCTGTTTGTTAGGCAATGAGGTCTGGTGGTGATCCCCTCCGGGCTTCCCAGTGCTGCCCCAGTGGTTTCCAGCCTATGAATTGTTTTGGGAGGGGATCACTTTGAATAGCCCTATGGTGTGTGGATGTTCGTTTTCTTTCTTTCTTTCTTTCTTTCTTTCTTTTTCTTTCTTTCTTTCTTTCTTTTTCTTTCTTTCTTTTTCTTTCTTTCTTTCTTTCTTTCTTAATCAAATGGTATCACTGGTATCAAAGACTGCCTGCATTTGAAGAGTGAAATTTTAGCACATTGAGGCAAGGGAGAAAATTAGTCTTGTTTCAATATTTTAAAAGCACTAGGAGGTCTTGTGAGTATTGTCAAAAGCTGTTTTAACAGCCAGCCACCTACTTACTTGCTGCACCAAAAAATTTGCAGATCATTTCTTTATTTCCTCTCTTGACCATATTCTCCCTTCTCTCTTACAAAATCATAAAGCTCATCTCCACAAAGTAGAAAACTCTCTAGGCAGTTTATTCTGCTGTCGTTCACTCCACTATTTTTCACACTGCAGGCATCCTTTGCTGTCCCTTTTCTATCTGTCAACTTTTTCCTTTGTTACAACTTGTCTTGGGTCCATCCTCCGTCATTAAATCACTGAATCATTCCCACCATATGTTAATGCCAGACTATCTGAAAGACTGAAAAAAAACCCAAAAGTCAGTAACGCCTGGTCTGTCCTTAGAGCCTTTGTTAGTTGTGGGTCGCACCAAAACCCATCCAAGCCTAACCTTTGTGCTCTTGAAAGTCGTCCCCGCGTCGCCCGAGCCGCCTAGCGATGCTGCAGCCGTTGAACAATCGCTCGCCTCCCGCGGCCTCCGGGGAGCTGTCAGAGCCCTTATTCATCGAGGAGCCCAACTAATAGACACAGTCCACCTGCTCCAGGGTGACTCCGTCGCTCTCAACGGTGGTGCTTGCCGGGATGTGATCCTTGCCTGTTGTCGTGACCTTGTTTTATTGGATGTTCTAATAGAAGCTGAAATGGATATGAGCCGTAATTACTCATTCCGTGAGATTCTGTAGGTCACTCTTTGTACCAGAGTTGARAACCTTCATTGTCTACATTGCTTAAATTACTGAACATTGTGCCATCAGTTCTGAATTAGTGCTCATTAATGAGCCTGTGGTTCTAGAAATTCCCTATTTATTATTCAGAGGCCAAGTATAATTCAGGCAGCTGCATTGCAACACTACTTGCCTGACTTTTGATCTGTGATGGAAGGGCCTGGTTTTGGCTTTATGTTTYGGGGGTTTGGGGKTTTTTTTTGTTTTTTTATATGCAGAAGGGAGGCATGTAGCAAGAAAAGAGGAATAGATTTTTTCCCTTCTAGCTTGAAATCTCTCTCCTGGTTATCAGACTCTTTACAATGAAGCAAAACCATTCTTTTATTTTCTTTTTCTTTTTGGATGTATGAATATCTGCTTGGTTACTGAGCAGATAATTCCAAGATCATATTAAATTTTTCCATAATCCAGGAGATGACTGGCCAGTGTATTAACCCTTTGCATTAAATACTGTTGTCCTCTGTCTTTCACTTTTGCACCTGCTCCTTCTCTGCTCTTTCTCTCTCTCCCTCCCCTGAGCACAAAAATCCCAAGCATTGACACGGCACCGTCGACTGCCGGTCCCCACTATATTGAGCTATAATTAGCTCCTTTATGTTTTCCAACACTTCTCCGAAAGGTTAAGTTGCACTGAATGCAGTGAGGTGTACATGGCACCGTGTGCCTCTAGCGATGGTAGTGCTGGGTCCTGGCTGCAGTGGTCAGGACCCACTTGGTCACCCAACGGCCTCCGCGGCCAGTCCCCCGCTGGGTCGCCTTGGACCCTCCACCTCGCACCCCCTGCCCCACCAGCAGTACTGTGGGCTGCGTCTAGCGGCTGGGCATTTGGGGCACTGGAGGGGAATCTGCATGAGTTGGGTCTCCTTTTCTGCGTAGGTACCAGGAACGTTTCTTATGTCAATAATTAACAAAAATATCCATGTGATTACAGCAGGGATGGTGATAAATCTGGGTCTAAAACTACGGATGGCTCAAAGGAGCACACCCTGGAGGTGTAAGGATGAGCTGTGGGGCTGTCATGTTTTCTGAGGAGAAAGCAAAAAGCGGCACTCGCTGGCCAGTGATGCTGCTCTGAGAGAGAGACCAAGACTTGTAGCTTTTGGGGGAAAAAAAACACAAGTTCTGTGTGGTTTGAAATCAGATGAGGTTTCCACTGTACAAGAAATATACAAGAATATTTAATAAAATGGCCAAGATCTCTAGAATTTCTTCTCACCCTTCCCTGGGAAAGCTAACACTATCTTTCTTTCTTTCTTTCTTTCTTTCTTTCTTTCTTTCTTTCTTTCTTTTTTAAATGGAGCACGCTTGTTTTCTTGGCCAAATCACTGTTTTGTTTAGGCAACATTTCACACATAATTATCTGATTATCTGTGGGGAATGAGGAACTTTCAGAGGAAAAGTCAAATTAGCAATTTTTATGCTAGAAAATTCTTGAAGAAGTGCAGCTTGGGTAATTGATAGAGACCTAATCTTTACAAGTTGTAGCAGTCTTTGAAGAGTACCCAGCATATTTAACTTTATTCTGTAATTGTATGCTAGGGCTCTGAAGATATCTTAAGACTTGCTATTTATCTGCCTGGTGAGGCGCAACACTTTCTTATTAAAAACATATCTATCATGGTTAATGACTTGATTTTTTTCCTTTAATACAGTACAATGACAGGTGTAAAGAGAAGATGAGCATCAGATGCTTGAGCAATATGCTCACTGTTTCAAGACGCCTTGAACATCAGCATTCCTTCATGGTGCCAGAGGAAAAAAAAAAAACGCTACACAGATTACACGCTTGTGTTAGATAGAAAATAGTACCATTTGCAGTTTCAGTTAAAAGCATGTTGAAGTGCATATGGAAAATACCATTAGGAGGAACTCCAGAGCGCCTGAGTAAAATGGGTCATTAGGCTTTCGTTTGTTGGAGAGTGTCTCCCATCTGACAGTGCAGAATGGTAGCATTTTTAGCAGCTTATGTTCCCAGTTACATTAAACAGACAAACAGATTGACTATTTTGCATTTCTCATTTGACAACAGCTTGTCTTCATTTGCAGCACACTGGTGGCTGAGCTGAAAGCATGGCGGATGAGTGTATCCAAGGTCCTGGTTTTGAATAACAGCAGATGCCAACGTTTAACTTCAAAATCAATCAATTCTTTTTCCTGCGTGCGGATAAAAGGTCTAGTGAAGTGCCTGAAGGGGGTTTTCTGCTGTTTACAGCTGAAAATATATTTAAAAAAAAATCATTACAAAACTTTCTGCCAGAGATGCGGATGCTGGTGATTTTATGAAAGTAGGTATGTGAGAAAGTATTTCTAATTGAGGGTTACTGAAAATATTAGGCGAGGCCTAGTGGAGCTACAAGCTTCTAGAAACCTTCATCTTTTAGACTCATATTTGGAAAAGTGCCTGCCTGCTCTCAGATCTTGGGTCAGACAGACCTGAACAGGCTCTGGGTGATCACCCATTTCCCTGTGTACATTTCCCAAAGCAATCAATGAATCATGCGGGAACTTATGATCTGCAAACAAAGTAGGTTTAAGATCATTTTTGTTTCTATTCTGTTCACATTCCTGGAATATTTGGCCCAAAACCACAGTGGCCCATAAATGCTTCTCCTTTGTGTTGGTTGGGAGGGGGGGGAAGGGGGCAGGGAATGGTAAAATGCAGTTGCATGTGGTCAACATTGTTGAAAACACATCTGATCCTGAAGGCATCTGAAGCAGGCTTTGAACCTCAGCTTCTCAGCACAGTTGCTGTTGTGGCTCCATGATCTTGGAGGCGCTGAGGAGCTCAGTGTCTGTTTAGCTTCCGATGGTGCACAACCAAAATACAGAAACAGAGACTGACTTTTTTCAAGTATCTGTGACCGGGCTCCTGATAAAAATGCAAAGGCAGTCTATGTTTTCTTCTGCAAAAGAAGAATGGGGTTGACTCCCTCCCTTTTCACACACCTGGAAATAGGACTCCCTGATGAAACTGTAAGATCTTCCAGGGTGGGGGCAGCACCCCTTCCTTATCAGCAAGATTTAGCACTGTCCAGATAGTGTGAAAGATTCACGAGGCAGTAAAATGTTAGAAGTATGAAGCTAATCCCCGTGTCTGCATTGTTTGGCAGGGGAGATGTAGGTCCAGCCAGAACAAGTTCTAAACCCTGCTTTTCTAAGTCAAATTCTCATCCAATAAGAGACACAGTATTTTCTGCATGGTAGCGGAGAAAACAGCCCAACCTGGCACACCGCATTCTGGGCGAGTCCTGTAATCATTAGACTGTCACGTGAACGCAAGGAAGCAGCTTCTCTTGCTGCTTGCGGCAGGTTCGGAAGGCACGGCTGTCGGTCCCCACCTTGAGGTGCAGCTTGGGGGTACGAATTCTGAGCTGAAGAGGCCCATCTCTACCCACTAAAAGCAAAGTGCGCAAGGCCATGCAGTCTTCAGCGCTTCTGACGGGGCTACCTGGAAGCAGCTGCCTGCGTAGCGCGTGCTCCTCTGGATCCGAGCTCTCCCAAAGCCCTGTGTTTGAGCCTGGGACTCCAGGTTCTGATTTCAGCTAGACATGGCAACGCRCAGCACTGAGCATCTTAGTCTTTTTTTGGATTTAGCCTGAGGTCAATGATTTCCGCCCACTTGAGGGTGACAGCGAGAGTCTCTGGGGAGTGACGGTACAGGGACATGCAAAGTGCCACCCTCAACATCCCCTTCGCACTCTGCGGAAAAGGTGTCCTGATAAAAACTTCTCCCCTGAGAAGGTCTAAGGTTTTTGGCAGCTGCAAACAACCACCAGTGAAGAAACAAACTAAAAGAAGGGGGGGGCGAGGGGGGGAAGGAAACCCTTACCACTAAAATATTTACTTCCTCCCCAACCTTTTCCTTCTTAGCAACACTGATCGCATACACAGAACGAACAGTGTTTGGGACCCCAAGCTAACGCCACAGCCAGAAATCCGTCATTAGAACAAAGGGTAGTTTGTTATCCAGATTTTTCTAGCCATCCCGAAGACACAATCTCTTGATTTTTTTTTTTTTTAATAAATATGCTGATCTAGAGCAGCATAAAATCCTTTATGGAGCAGATCTAAAATCCTTTAGATCCTGTTTATTTTAATGTCAGGTCAGTTATGTTATACTCATACTTGAAAGTCTGTCTTGGCAGCACAAAGAATGTAACAAGAAAAACTAATTTTGAATCTAAAATAATTTTAGGAGAACACATCTGGGAGAAGAAGTGTTGGAACGTAATACATACAGACATTACCCTCCCGCAGAATAGCTGACATTTGCCATATAGGCACACCTTGCATGTATAAGGAGATTAAAAGTTGCTCCCAGCTTGTACTTTTCTAAAGCACCTTTCTTTTTTTACGTTTTTCTCCATCACATTTAAGCATGAACCATGGTCAAGGCCCACTGGATTGATCTCAGCTAATGCTGCTATACTACATCCCCATGGACTTTTTCTGAGTTGTCAGTGATGATCGCACAGGCTGCCACTTGCGTCCCAGCAAGCAATCACAGTATGCCGCATTAGGTCAGGACTTCCTTCGGGTCCACCAGCCGTGGTGGTGCTAGGTGACCTGCAGGTGTTCCTCATAACCCAATGGCATTGATTTTCTAGGACTCTCCTGTGAAAAAGCAAATGCTAAGGATGCTTGGTGGCCCATAAGAGATATTGAGGGTTAACAGTAATTTACTAGCCCAAAAGGCTTGGGAATTATTGCATTGAGGGACTTTCCAAATATCTGGTTTCACCGAATTGCCAACTTTTGCACAGTTAGAACAAGGCTCAGCATCAAAAAGGTTCAGTACCTCTCTGCTACAAGCAGAGTTTTGGTTAATATACTGTATTACATGCTTGCTGATAACCAAGTCTTACTTTCCATTCTGCTAGATTCATTTTAAGCAGTGTAACAAGTCACCAGCATACAACTAATGCATAAGCTGTGTAATGGGGTGGAGAGCCATTCCTGCTCTACTTATACCCACCAACAAGCATGCACAGAGTTCATTCTCGCTCTCTGGGAAGCAAAGCTTTCTCTGCCATTCTCCGCTGGAATATGTTTTGTTCCATCTATTTCAAATATCTTGAAGTTCCTGTGGAATCACCTCTTGTTGTGACTGCGTTTAATCCACTGAGTTTCAGCCCGTTCATAATTTGATGCTGGTGTCTGCAGTCTATCATTATTAAGTATATGTAGTGATTAGGAGGAAAGAACAAGAGATTAGAGGAAGCCAAGAGTCCTCTGAGGCACACAGCAAAAGAAAAGATGGGGAAAACACTTTCAAGGCTGCAAGAGTACGAAAGGTCTCAGCGTGTGGTCAAAAGACATAAGCAAGTAAAAAATTTGACAGAGGCCATTGCTTGGGCTGCTTGTATGATTGTTTTACACTAGAAAGAGCATAATATTGATTCCAGAAATGCTGTCTATCCTTTTACCTGGAGGTGGGTATTTTGATATTCAATAGTGTATTGCTTTTTTGACAGAAATGTTAAGGAATAGCTATGGAAAGTACCACAGCTTAAATGACCATGTTTTCTTTCTTCTCACTCTTTTTTAAAAATTGTTGCCGTTGCTAGGACGTGCATTTAGAGCTCTTTGTTGTCTTAATGGAGACTGAAACGTGTAGAGTTTGGCGTTTGCTTTTTTATTCATCAGCTGAATAAAAAAGCCAAGCAGACAAAGCATTTGTAGTGCAAGAGTTGAGTGCAAATCCCTCCCTGCAAGCGGAACAAAAAAGCTCATTAAGAGGAGGTGGGATTTCCTGGTCACAGCTTTTAACTAAAGGGCAAAGGTCTCCTGTTAAGTACCATACAGCCTAAACAGGGCTGCGTAAAATTATAGTGTGGGGGAGAAAAAAGTCAAATATTTGTTCTTAATTCTCAAGTTAGTTTATCCAGAGTGGCAACCAGGGAAGTGTTGGGAATGATTAAATGGCTGCATTGAGGCTACAAATTGCTGCTACTTGCTTTTGTAGCCGGACTTGTTGCAGTTGAGTGATGTCGCCCATCAGTGCATTGTGTGCACAGTAAAACAGTCGAGCAGTGACAGATAGACTGAAACTCGGAGCTCCTCCATCACCGCTGAAGGATCCTGCTCGCAGGGAATTGCGAATGAGCACCAGCCACGCACGCTGCTCGCAAACAGCTGCCTTCGCTCCAGCCCCACTCCTTGGCCAGCCAGGGCCAGCAGCAGCCAGTAAATACACTTAATCTATGATCTCACCGGGGATGAGAGGCAAGCAAAATACAGGCAAAAGAAATAATTAGGCAAAATGCTCTACTGATGGGTTTAAACACTCAGACTGTGAACTTCCCAGCCAGCAGTGGCCAACGCGAAGCGAGGAGATGACTAGCAATAGGAGCCTGAGATAGCAGTGTGGAACACCTGAGATAGATAGCAGTGTGGGACACCAGAGATAACAGTGTGGGACACCTGAGATAGCAGTGTGGGACATCTGAGACAGCAGTGYGGGACATCTGAGATAGTGGTGTGGGACACCAGGGACAGCAGCGTGGGACACCTGAGATAGATAGCGGTGTGGGACACCTGAGATAGCAGTGTGGGACACCAGAGACAGCAGTGTGCGACACCAGAGATAGATAGCGGTGTGGGACACCTGAGATAGCAGTGTGGGACACCAGAGACAGCAGTGTGCGACACCAGAGATAGCAGTATGGAACACCTGAGATGATAGATAGCAGTGTGGGACATCTGAGATAGTGGTGTGGGACACCTGAGATAGCGGTGTGGGACACCAGAGATAGCAGTGTGGGACACCTGAGATAGCGGTGTGGGACACCAGAGATAGCAGTGCGGGCCATCTGAGCAGTGTGGGACATCAGTGAAGTGTGCACGACTGCGTTCTCATGGTGCGGGGGAACACAGAGACGCTGAAATAGCGTCTTGGTCCACCCGGTCATAATTGCAGGGACAGAGCAAACCTGGACTATCAGGGCCCGTTCACAAACTGGTTTATAAATGTTCTTAACATCCTGTGTCTCACACACACACACACACACTCCCGCAGAAAAGGTGAGGAAAAGATGCTTTAGATAGCGTTGGTGTCAAAGCGGGAACTGCAGAAGCATGGGTTTCTGAGGCGATTACGGCACAAATCCTGCCAGGGGCTGGCAGTTTCCATGGGAATGTCCAGGTCTGGTCTGGGCTTGTGTGCCCAAAATCATGGAGACCAGCCTTCCCAAACAGTGCTGAGACAAAATACACGGGGGCTGTAGGGGATCTTGCACGTCTAAGAAGGTCCAAGAACGCCAACATTATGGTTTTCTGGTTTAATTACATAAAAATAACAAACAAAAAGGAGAGTAAAAAGCAGCACTAATAATAATCACCAGTAAATTGGAAGCAACTTTGCTAAAAAAAAACCAGCATCTTTGCTTATGAAAGTGGACTGAGTTTCTTTAACGCATTATTGGAGTTTGTTTTTTCCGGTTGTTTTCTTTTTCCAAAACTAAACGTCTGCTGGGGCAGAAAGCAGGCAATGCTTGTTGCCAGCTGTGTTTTGCTGCGGTTCAGACCTGCCCGTTCATTCTGCTTGCAGAGCCACGTGGCGGATCTTATTCTGCTTGATCCACAAAAAATGCAGTTCTCACTACCATCCTTGTATGACAAGAGGGAGAAAGAGAAAGATCCCCGGCATTTGCTCTCCTCTCAGCTCTGTTTCTGCCTGTTTCCTTCTGCAGTTTCGATTTCATCACCTCTGTTCGCTGAGGGATTGTTTGCTAGTTCATTTGGGTTGCTGTTTTGGTTGCTTTGTTGATCGGAAAAAAGCAAGGCAAATGGGGCTGTGCAGATACGAAGGTTTTGAAGACTCAGTTCTGGGAACATGTTGATTTCGGGCTGGAAAATATATGAAAATTTGGTTTATACAGATTGTTCCCACTAACTATGAAGTCAGCAAATTTTGTGTATGGTTCGTCCAGAAATTGGAATGGCCAAGGCTTCATATACATTGTAAGCTCTAATTGAAGGCATTAACTAACATTAAAGCCAAATTCTTCTAATCAGATCTTCACATGCTAAAGAGAAATCAGGGAGAAACAGGTAAGCAGAGTGGATATCATTTGGCATTCCTTCTGAAACACAGATTAGCATTTGGAGTCCCATCCTTTGCAAAAACTCATTAATGGACAATTAATTATGCTTCATAGTTTTTACCTACACTTAATTGTGTGCAAAACAGTAGCAACTGTATTAAACATTGGCACAGAATTAAAATAAAATGAATCCACACCAAGGACAATAGTCGCGCCAAGTAGATTTTGCACTTAGATCTCTATACTGATGTTGATTCCCTATTTTTTAGGATAATGAATTCTATTCCATGGAAGGTCTAGAAGAACTTCAGCATGAGGTTATAAAGTGTCCAACTACCCCTTGTAATTGCTTCATTTTTAGAATGAATTTTGGTAATTCTGTTTTTGTTCGTGTTCTGGTTTTAGTCATAAGTGAAGATGTTTGATGTCAAGCAGGTATGTGCACTAACATCCTTGTGCTCTGACCATGATAATTGCTTTTAATAGGAACAGCCTAGTATCAGAACATCGACTACTGAATAAACAAGCAACCATCAAGTTAGAAATGGTCCTGTTCTAGAATTCAGGGGGTTTAGCTTAAAAAAATGGTGCGGCTTTTGAGCAGACATGGTTGATTTTTTTTTTTCTTTTGGCTTCAGGTGGAAAATAGGCAGAAACCTGAAAGTCAAAGAGAAACTCAGAAGGTGAAAGAACCCATGTGAACTGAAACCAAAAACAGCTCACACAAACCTGCTGAGAAACAAAACTGGTCTTGCTTAGCCATGTATCAACCCATTATCATTTTTTGTTATTTATTAGTACATCTTGGGAGCCTCAGGAGGCCCAAATCCTTGCAGATTATTGAGTACATGGAAGGTTGTAGTCAGAAGAAGCAAGGGAAAGGTGGAGAAGACTGAAAGGGAGATAGCGAGAGGTTACAGCGCACCAGACAAAGTGGAACAAATCATGTATTATGCTCCCGCGTTGTGAACAGGAGGAGGCTGCGAGTGACTGCATGACTCAAGGGCATGCAGGAAGTCTGTTAGGGCTGGAAAGCAAACACAGGACTCCCGAGTCACAGCACTGAGACCGGCTGCCGAATGCAGGTACTAAAGAGAAAAAGTGTAGATATCAGAGCAGTACATCACATAGAAACAAGTGTTGCTACAACTGGCTCACCAAGGAAATAATGCAGTTTTAGAGTGAACTGGTAACAGATGGAATTTGGGGGAGAAAGGCTTTGGCGAAAAGCCTGCAGTTTTGGGTGGCTGAATGAATAGCATTGAAAGCACAGCACAAACGTTGTGACAGTTTGACCTGGTGGATGAATACTTACTAGCAGTGATGTGGAGGCTGGTGGTGCACAGTTAGGTGAAAAGTCCTCCAAACCTTGCAGTGAAGCTGAAAACTTCATCTTTTGTATACTCTATCCTAAAATACAAAGGTGCAAATGTCTGACTCTCACTTACCATGATTAGTTTATGGGCACTAGAGAAAGTATCCTATAACCTGTCTTTGGTTCCAGTGTAGTTTGTACTGCCAAAGCAATGTATTTGGGAGGAGCTGGTTGTACTAGCTGGTGGCAAGCAGAAGGCCCAGCCGCAGGAGGCTTTCCCTTAAGGCAGTGCCAAGCCCATGTTGAGTGAAGTGCCACAACTGGACTGGCAGGATCCATCTCAGGGACCTTTGCAGAAGATCTTGAACCTCCTGAAGTGCTAGGTGGACTAGTTGAAGGGATGGAGGAGCCAAATGTCTTACCTAGCTATGTTCTGCCGTCATCTGAGGAGCTGAAAATTCACAAATTCGGGGATACTGCCTGAATCTCTCCAAGTGCAAGGAGCAGTTTGTGCTTTTGTCTCAGAGAAGATGTGCAGCAGGAGATGTACATTTTGAACACCCGGCAAGGCTGTGAGCTGATATAGCTCAGGGGAAACCTAACTAGGTAGCACCAATGATTCTTCTTAACTAATATGAATAATTTTAAAAATTATTTCCCTGCACAAGAAAATCCAAGAAGATAGGCTACATAACTTTTGGACATGAGAGAGAGTTCCTGATAGCTCCCTCAGGTAATAATGAAGGAACTGAGATGATCAAAGGCTGTGCTGTCTTCTAGAGCCAGAGCCAGTTACATCAACTGCTGAAAAAACACCAAGTAGGTAATCAGAGGCCCTTGAAGAAAAAAATAATTTTTACAGCATTCAACTTTGGACTTATTTGTAAGAAAAGGAGATTAAAAATTGGAAGAGAGGAAAGTTTTTGGAAATATCTTCCTTATTTATTAATTATTCATTATTTCATTAATGCCTACCACATGTGCTGACCTGTAACTGATCTATGGTGCACTCTGTGTGCATGGGGACGTTCGAGCTCACACCTATGTCCGTTCTGTGGAAGAGGGCAGCATCTTACAAGCAGGTAGCAGCTTTCATCCCAGAGCACTTTATAAGCTACAGGTAAAATCCTCTTGTCATGGAAACCAATGGATATTTCGCCAGGGTCTTTCACAGAGAGAGTTTTTCACCAGATGTATTTCCATGCTTAAACTAGAGTGACGATGGTACATTTTCAGCTTTAAACTGGGGATGGGATGGGGTGCCATGGATGGACATCTGTGCTTGTTCTGATTCTGTGTGGCTACACATGTCCGGAAAATGACTCCAGTTGCCATCTCCACCACCTCTGGGCCTGAGCAGCTCTGGCTCCCGAGGGCTGCCTGCAGGCTCCTCCAAAGGCAAAAGCCCGAAGAGCTGCAGAGGCACCCGGCCCACATCTCCTCCCAGAAATGTGCTGCCGAGAAAGTCAGTTTGCGCCTCTATGTGCTCGCACCATGCCCTTGCAGGGTCGGCTCTTCCCCAGCCCTTGTGCAATAATTTTGGCATCCAGCTGGACCGCACAGGGACCCGCATGGGGGTCGGATGCTGTCCCGCTCGCTCCAGCTCTCACACACTAGCCTGTTCCGCAAAACCTTGCCCCTTTCACAAAATCATTTCTCCCATCACCAAAGTACAGCCACTTCTGCCCTGTTTCGCCTCATAGCAGTTTAAGGTTGGAAGTAAAAAAATATAATACAGTGTCTTAGTGAAACTGCAGTTGCACAGGGGTTTAGCGCTCAATTAACCACCATCACAGACTTCTCAGTATACAAGGAAAGAAATAAATACCTTGAACTTTGGTGCCTTGGAGGGACAAGGGGAAAGAAATGGTTATTCTTGGTTTCATTCTCATTCTTTCTTAAAAGTCTTCTCCAGTAAGCTCAAATTGTGCAGCTGATGAAGTGATTTTCTGTGCTGCAAATATTAAAGGTACTGGCTAATTTAGCTATCATGATAAATGCCTGCTAGGAGCCTATTTTCTTGAAAGAGCAAAGGAAAAAGGAAACCTTTTTCTGAAAATGGATAACTGTATTTTGCTTTGTGTGGAAAATATTTTGAGGGAAAATAACCTCAGATAATGTAGGACAATGTGGGCTAGCATGTTATTTAGGGAAAGGACATAAGATTCAACTTCTAAGATATGGACCAAGGGAGATTAGAAGAGGAGAGCAGCAATACTCTATCCTTGCAAATCTAGGTCTGGTTGCTGGCACTTGGCTGCAGTAATTAATGGAGCTGTTGTAAAAGACAATATTATCTTACTGAGGAAACTCTATTAAGGTACACCAAGCTGCTTAAGGTGTGCTAGCTCCTGAATGGAGGAGTAAGGGGAAGAGGAGCCCGCTGGCCCGGGGGCCGCTGCCGAGGCAGCAGGACAAGGCTGGGACGCACTCGTGCAGCCGTCCTTGCCTGGAGCGAGCAGGAGGGCTGCTTACGCGACTGTCACGGGCTCTTGCTGTTAAGTGGCTATTGCAAGGCCAAGAGTCCGCTCATTTGTGTCATCCCCCATTTCAAGGGCCTTTAACATTTGCCCCTAAAGGTTTATTATGGAGAATTTCAGTGCAATTCTTCCCAAACTGTCCCCCGCGCAGCTGGGAGAGTCGGGAGCGGGAACTGCACACAAATCAGGCAAGTGCAAACCCACGTAGGAAAGAAATCGATGGGGGAAGTATTTTTAGTCATTCGTCGACCTTTCTGACACATATGAAGACGGAGCACAGGGGGTCTAAGCAGGTGGGACACACGTCTGGGTAACACGGTCCTCAATTCCTTTTGCAGTTTTTCTCCCAGGCTGCCCTCTAAGGCAGAAAAGTGGCCCAGACTTGGCCTGTTTTCCCCCAGGCAGCACTGCCAGGGGTGCCAGGCATGCCGCGTGCCCCTTCCTGGAGACCCCAGCCCTCTCCTCGCATAGCCTCTGCTCACCAGCAGCTGAGGGCAACGCTGCGCGTCCGTCCCTCTCCCCAGCTCCCCTGCTCCCCGCACTCCAACTATATATAGATCTGTACCAAAATTATTATAAATCACCGCTCTGAAAATGAATGTGTATAAAAAGAAAAGTTAACTCTTCAGCTGAGCCACTGAATCACAAGTTTTTGCCTCGAGCACATTTTTACAGCCCCTGCAAAAACAGAGGCATTAATGGAAAGTCTGACACAGCATTAACTCCCGCGGCACTGGGAGGGGTGGCTAAGCTTAAAATGGTCACCGAGCCTTTTCTTCATCTTCTACGCAAAGCCTCGTRCCTGAAAACCACACGTGACATTCGCGTTGCAGGCTACTCAGCTCCTTTTTCCTTGACAAATTACTGTTTTAACTAACAGCGCTCCAGTGCCAGGCCCCATGCTTTTAACAGCACAGCTACCCACAAGCCCTTTTTGTGGTTCTCTTGTCTAGCTCAGTTTAAACCCAATGTGACTCTGGCTAAGAAAGGCGTTTTGCAGTTGCCTACCACAAAGCGATAAGGGTCTGCTGCAGCAGATGACTTGTATGCTTCCCCAAATGAGGCCTTCACATTTAGGAAGGTCGGCCGTGTCATTTCTCTAATTTTCTAACCGCAGAAATGTATATTTAGAAAGAAGCAAGGAAACTTCCTTTACCCTAAGCAATATTGCATAATGATCGAGGAGGATGATTAGTGCAAAGGTTTTGCTCTGAGCAGGGTTCTGAGAGGTTGGGAGCTGGAAAGCATGAATAATGACTTATAGCAAATATGCAAAGACTTTTTTTTTTTTTTTTTGGCGTGTTTCAGATCTCTTTCTGTTTCAGGTTTGTGTTGTTTGATACACCAGGTTAGAGCTTTGCCACTGTACCCCGTGCCTTGGCTGCGCGCTGGATGTGTTCTGTGTTGTGGTGCTCCCGGGATGCCCCCTTCCTTCTTGCACCCCTCCCTGCACTTGTTCATCAGCTCCTTCCCTTGCTTTCTTCCTCTCCCCCTGCCCCGGATAGGTTTTTTTAGAGAGATTTAGGCATTGTTGTGATTGCAGTTGTAAGATCTAGTGGACTCTGGAGTCTGAAGTATTTAGACGCACATGCCAAGAATAACAACACGTAGTCCTAAGTGCCCTGTGGCTTAACCCTCGGCTTTGTGTTAGGTTTGCAGATGCCCCGTGTGATACGTGGGGCAGGTGCAGAGGAAGGAGATCTGGAGGTCCCCGCTCGGAGCGGTGCGGCAGGAGCCAGGTGGGAGCGGGCAGGAGCGGCCTTGCAAGCGCTGCGTGTCTCCATCCATGCAATGACAGGATCTCCGCTGGTGCGGGAGTCGCGGTCTCAGCCCTCTCCTGCATGCGAAATATAGCAGACAGTTTCTGAGGGCCCAAGCTGGGGGTGTCAAGCGTGCTGGGGCTCAGGTGGGGACCTGAGCACGGCTCCACGGGAGGGACGCCATCTCCAGAGGGTATGCTGGGGAGGCCACCAGCACCAGCATGGCTCCTTCTGCTTGCACCAAGGTGTGGGAGGGTACGGCCTGCTGACAACTGGGCATCAAATGTTATTGCAACAATTTATGAAGGGGATGAATGACAAATAAGTGTGCAACGTTTCGCAATAAGCTAATTTGTAATGGGCCTAGGAGGAGTCCTCTCACAGGCTGGACACGGCTGAGAAGCTGGAGTCCCTGGATGAAGGCATGCTGGGAGAATGAGCAAGAGAGAAATGGGGGGGGGAAGGAAATACAGGCAGACATGGTCTCAGCAGTGGGTTGGAGCCTCTTAAGAAATTGCTAAATTCATTATTTGTCTTATGTCAGCTGGGGTTACCTCACCGCTCGGCCACAGTGGCTCTCCTAGCCCTCCTCAGTGCAAAGCAAAACAGGCCATTTTTCAGTGTTTTCTGGCAATTCCTTTCTTAGAGACCAAGCGCACCCCATGAACTGTCTGTGAAGCCCGTCAGCTTGGGGCTGAAGACTGTATTAGGTAGTAGGCTACCTAGCAGTTAGGTGTTGAAATATATAATTGACCTCTGAGATGGGTCCCTCTGGGCTTCAAAACACACATGGGTCTGAGGAAGTTCCCATGTGTCTCTGTTAGGTTACTCTGCCGAGTTTTTTTTTTCAAACATGACCCTATAAAGATCATTTCTAGCAGAAGAAGGAAAGCTCTTACCTTGTAGTTACTTATTCAGGTGGGAGCCACTTTTGTTAGAGGAAAGGCAGTAGCAAAAACCAGCCACGAATAATGCATGGGTGCACTGCAGAATTCAGGAGGGCTTGGGATTCAAAAGCAATATATGATAATTAGGCCTGGTTGGGAGTCGAACCATCTTTCTGTCAAGAAAATTAAAATGATTTGAATGTTATCTGTTTTGCCTGGCCTAGCTCGGGGTATGAAGCAATCATCAGAGGAAGAGGGGACACTAGTTATTCTGTTCATTTAAGTTTTTGGAAAGAATGTTACCCCGGTGTTGCACAATACTAAGAAGAAAAGTTAGTTTGGAAATGACTAATTGTGACAGAAGGGGTGTGATATATGAGCAAGAAGCCTGAGATCACGAATCAGTGCGGGCCAGATGACAAGCACCTCGGCTTCATGGCCAGTTGCTTCCAGCCTTTCTGATGGAAATTTTTCTTTAAATGGTGATATTGGCATCTCATGTTGAAACAAGATTTTGGAAAAATACTGTGAAACTTTTCTATTCAGAAGTCTAACTTTCTCACAATAACTCAGCAGCAGTTTGTCCTCATGCACAACCTAATGGATCAAAAGTTCTATTTCTGCATAGTCTATTACTTGCATACTCAATAAAATAGGATGCACGAATGGCTTAGCTTATTTTTTTCTTTTTTTCCCCGACTAAATGTAATTTTTCCCCTCAAAGATTACTGAAAATTACTTTTGCAAGTTGGTATGAGGGCTTATCAGTCCAATGGTGTTCAGGTTCCCATATTAACTACCTCACATTACTGTGAACAAGAACTGCTGTAGAAACCAGTGAACTAAGAATGTAAAGTACATACTGCTGATGTATGTCCCTATAGTAACCCTTCCCCATCATATGTGCCTGATAGACTTTTCATCCTCAAACAATTCTTATTTTTAAAAAATTTTATTATAGAGCTCAAACTTTCCTTATGCTTTGGGGCCATAGCAGGCATGCTGTTTGTGACTGACTAACACAGAAAGCAAACACTAAGGAAACATGTAGGAAGGTTGTTTTCACAGTGTGCTCAGGGCATATTAAAAAAATTATGTTTCAGCACAAAAGGAAAAGAATTTAGCTTGTGCATGTCAGGCTGCTTTAAATATTTTATTTTGCCCATCTTCAGAATCAGTGAATCCTAAAGAAGCCATCCCTCCTGGCCCAGCCCTTCAAGGATATGGCGCTCTTCAATCCCATTGATTTTAGTGGACCTTGAAGGCACATCATACTTCATAGGGTCAGTCCCACACCATAGAAAAGTTACCCTGTGTGTGCTCACCTATTACAGCTTCCAGTAGATCAAACACCCATTCTGTCTAGCTGACAAAGGGAAGAATAAGTTAGCCACGTTCAAAATAAGCATAAGGAAAGACTTTTTAATGAGGAAGCTAATTTTCCATGGGCCAGGTTACCAAGGTATTGACTCTCCCAGTCCACGAAGACTGTACAAGAACTCTACCTTTGTTTTAAGACAGTGCTACAGTTCATACAGGCATCTTGAGTTGGAAAGTCTCCTGTCCATGATCCTAGGATGGACACATAGATAGATCAGATAGATAGATAGTTTCTGGAGGCTGCCTTTGTCCTTAAGACGTCTGCCCCCATTTCATGTATGTTATATATCTGAACTGAAAAAAAAAGAAAAAAGAACATCAGAGTAGTAAAGTCAAGGGCTCAAACACCTAACTTTTGGTTTCTTACGAGACTGTAGTTGGGCGGTATTGTGTGCCTCAGTCGTTGTTTACATCATCGCAAGTCACGGGAGCCTTGCTTCATGCAGGGCATACGTAGTCACTCAATGCTTCTTTTTGCCCTTATCGCTCAGCAAGGAGCCACAGACCTTATATAGAAAGAGCGCGAGTGCCGCGGGGCTCACAGAGTGATGCGCTTCCTCTGCAGCCCTTCTGCAGTGCCCTCTCCGCAGCACGCGCAGCTCCGCAAATGTTAACGAAGGCACTTCACGTTCTCGTGAGAGGAGGAAATATTAGCCCCGCTTCGCAGCTGAGGAAATGAGGCACGTCGCAGTGAAGGTTAAAAGTTTCCGTCTACTTTTGGTGCCCAGTTCACGACACCTAAACGTGGTTTCTCGGAGCTTGGCGTCACGTTTTGTAGGTGGCGGTGGCAGGAGGACATGCAGGGAGCGAGCGCTCCTTGACCCACACGGGGTTCATCCATAGTACGATAATGGCATTTCCTAATGAAAATGAACACACACTGCAGGAAGATAGCTTTAAAATGCCACAGTGCCATTAACGGGGCCTTGCTTGGTCAGCCCACCACCACGGATGCTATAGGACATGCTGGGGTCCTGTTGCAGCAGCTACACTCACCTGACCTCTAGGCACTCTCGCAGCATCAGCGTTCACAAGTTTCTTTGCTTTGGGCTGATTTGAGGAAAACAAAGCTTCCAAGAGGAAGGATACATTTTTGAGCAAAACCACTCTTTATTATAACTCAGTCCATTTGAGTGCCTCTCCTTTTTTTGGTTCATCCTGATACTAATGGTGTAGAAGACCCTCTTATTCATGCACATTCATTATCAAGCCAAACATTTTATATTATGCGTTTGTTATTATGACTCCATGTTTAACACACAATATAGTAAGTACACTCTCAGGTTAGCTTGCTGAATGAAAAAAAAGAAAAAGGTCTGCTCATAAAAAGCTCCTTGGTGTGTGTTTCCCTTATGGCCTAACTGCCTGGCATGTGCATGTCAGGGGAGCTACTCCAGTTCAGTTCACTTCCTGATATGTACTGGAATATTTTTAACCTTTCACTGAAGTGTCTCTCTTCCCCACACTTGCCCTTGTGCTGAAAATTTGCTTACTTAAAAGAAAAAAAAGACTAGGGAATGGTACCAGGTTGAAAGACTTTTCTCAAGAGTAAATGACTACTTTGGGGCCAGAGAAGGGACAGATTGGGTCCTCGCTTTAAAACATACAGAGGCAGCCTCAAGGGGAGGTTCAGGTTTGCTTTCCTCATGGGAAATCCCTATTTAGATCCATGGGTTCTTCAGTAAAAGCAGCCAAGGTTTGGCTTTTATTTCGGGGCTACATGTACACGGTGGTCCAGAGCAGGGGGAACAGAGGGAGGTCCCTGCACCCACGTGGACCGAGGTGGGGCCATGGTTGGGCCACTGTCACTCGCACCTGGAGCATCACCAGAGCTGGCTGTGCCACGCTTGTGGAGGGCACAATGGCACCTTCCGCCACAGTTGGACCTGCTGCTGAGGGACTGAACAGATCGAGTAGCTCCAGCCTCGTGCACTGCCAGAGCAACAGAAATGAGGTTTGCTTCTAGTGAGTGACCTAGAACTTGGTGGTCTCAGCTAAGGGCTTGCAGCTTGCTGTTTGTGGTGAGGGTACAGGTATTTTGCAAATGTGGGCGAATTAGAGGTTTCTGATGTGTCATCATGAAGGACACCCTTGCTGGTAGGCAGAGATGGTAGGACAAAATTCAGATAGTTAGAAATCCCCCAAGGTACTGCGGTGGCAAGAGAGTTCAGGGGTCCAAGTCACTCTACCGTTGTGTGGCCCTGCCTCCGAGCTCGAAAGAGAGCCAAGAGCTGCCAGATCTTCCAGCGGAGCTTCAGAATTATTAGGGGAGGAGCTGAAAACAAAACCAAAAAAAAAATTGTTTTATTGCTGGTTTGTCTGTTTGGCTTCTGTAAGAAAAGTAGAGGAAGTAATTTTAACCTGTGCAGCACATCATTGGCACAGGAAGTCACAGAAGCCAAGAGTGTACATGGCTTCAGAAAGGAACTGATTTTAAATGGATGTGAAAGGACATTAACTGCGATGTTGGGGATGCAGTCTCCAACTCAGAAAGTCCCGGAAGTGCTAACTCCCACAAGCCAAGGTGGATTGCTGAGGAAGCGCAGCCCTTTTAGCATTTAGACATTGTGTATGCAAAGTAAATCGGTGTGCAGAAGCAAATATCAAAGACATGCTGCTGCCTGATGATAGCATGCCCTAAAATAAAAAGTAGGTCTGTCCGTGGGCACAAGGAAGACACTTATTGCCTTACCTCCACTCTGCAGAGCTTTTTAGGTGAGTGACTACTGGTCTCACTCAGGCGATTTACATGAACGGAAGTGTGACAAATGGGGACAGTCCCTACCTTGAAGTAACAGGCCACAGAAGGGAAGTTTAGCAAAAATAGGAGCCATTAATAGTCATTCTATCTTGCTCTCTGAGTTTCACTGAGGTTTAATTAAAGCACTGATGTGTTTTCGACTGACCTTATTTTCATACCTGATAATCAGTAAACTCATTATCATTTTTTAAGCTTAGTTTTGAATCTTGCTAATTAGAACACTTTGGGTCAGCATCTAAGTTAAACAGAAATAAAGACAAGGAGGAAAATGCCAAGATATGCATATTTTAGATACTACCTGCATTGGAGACTGGTCACCAGGTAACATCACCAAAAGTCTGGAATAAAAAGCCGAGCCCTGCAAGGGTGTGTGCTGTTTCGGATGGGCTGGATAAGTGTTAGCCCACGCGGCTGGGAGAGGAAGTGGCTGAGTCTGTCTTCTAGAGTCAGGACATCTAAAATAGCTCAAACACCAGCTTTCTCCAGCCGAACCCTCTGGTTGTCCTGAGCTGGTCTGTGAAGGAACAGGGGCACAGATTTCATAGCTCCTCATTACATGGGTAACACACGAACAACAGAAAGTGAGAGAGGGTCCCCACAGTTTGCAATCTTGGCACTTCCAGATGAAGAAGCGAGACAGTCCGCAGCAGTGCTTGCCGGCCCTTTCCACTGCACTCATCCTCTTTGCACCCACTGACCCTCCAGGTTCCTCCTCCTACCTCCCCAAAAGCCTCCATGGGAGGCAGCAAAGTGAAGGAGGCCACCAAGGCAACTGGTGGCAAAGGCAGGGCTGGAGCTGCTGCTACTCAGAGCTGGGTGGCCCTGGCTTTGGGCACAGCCAGGATGGGACACCCTTTTAGCACAGGCCACAGTCTGTACAGCTGCCAGGGCCAACCTGGCCTCCTCAGGGCAATTTTTAGCAAGTCAGTCAGATACCGTGAGAGGTATCTTGATGATAAAACGAACGAGTGGGTTATTGTATCCTTCCAGCTCTCGAGCAGAGTCCACGTGGCGAGGGCAAGGAGCACCGACCGTGTGGTCCCAGAAAGGGGGAAGGGCCAGCCTGGCCCTCCCATGGTGCTCCTGCCACGGCGATGTGTGTTCCCGCTTGCTTCGAGGGCTGAAGAAGCACCGAGTGATGCCAGCGCTCAAGGTAGCTGCTTGCATTGCTGCTGTCAGTGGTCAGGAATTGCTAACAGTTTAAATGCTAGGGAGGAAACAAATAATTATAATGCTTAGCACCTGGCTGGCGCTTTGCACATTGACAGCACCACACAGCCATCAACTAATGAGCTGAGCGAGGCGTTCAATGACGCAATGATTGTTAACGCTCAGTTAAAACCTACAAAACTCAGCACCAAATGGGAGGGCTGCAAGTCCAGCTGGCGGCTCGCAGCCTCGTCCTTCTTAATCGTGGATGGTATTGAGCAGTGCTGAAAACAGACAGTTGCTCCTCTTCCTCCCGCTTTTCCTGACGTTTGTATGCAATGGCCTGTTCTTAAATGAGCCCGTCTTTTTCTGGGAGCCTGTAAATCTTGTGCTGTAAGACTCTCAGTGCAGCATATGTGAGGTGTGCTAGGCAGATTTTTCTTAGGACTAGAAGGCACTATTGCAAGGCTTTGCCAAACCCATAGTTTAAAAAAAAAGTTTACTAGTCTGTAAAGTAACTAAAACATTCAGTAAGCTCTTCATAGCTAATGCAGTTAAAGCTCACCCATTCTTGCATTTTTTTATAATTTAGAATCTAGTGTAGTCTTTCTCACCTCCGTTACACATGCAGACATATGTACACATGGTTTTAATAGCCACATGATAAGCTGCAAAACTTATGGCTGAGGCGTGTGATGAATTGCATTTATCCTGCACCTTTCGCTGCCTCACCCATATGTTGACCATCTACCCTGCCCCGTAGGCAGCGACCCATCGCCGTGGGGCTGCCCCTCACGTCCTGCTCCTCCCCACAAGAGCCGCTCCGTGGCTTTCGACAGCCGGCCGTAAATCTGCGTCTGCTTTTCCGTCCCAGCAAAGCGACGGCCCGCTCCCACCCCCAGGCGCGGGAGATGCCCGCCGCGGCAGCACCCGCCCTGCTTAGCGCCTCGGCGCTGCAGCTCTTTGCAGCGCGAGGCACCGGTGGCGCCGCGTGCCCTGGGCTAGCGGGGCCGCCCCAGCGGTAGCCAGCCCCCGGGGCTCTCCCGGCGCGGGGGATTTGGCAGCTCCTGCGGCAGGACGCTTCCCAGGCCGCCCCGGAGCGGGCGGCTGCACGGCTCGCCACCACGAGTTACGCCAATGCGCTCTCCCCGGGCGCCGCAGGTTAAAAACCCACGCTTCCGCCTCYGGAAGCATCGCTCTCTCCTGCTTTTTAAGACCCTTTGCCTAAACAGGCAAGGCGACCGCGCAGGAGCGGCGCTCGCTGCTGTTTCGCTCCCCTGCTGCAGCCTGCCCTGAAGCGGCGACGCGTCCCCGCTCTGCGCTCCTGTTCCAGAGCCCCCAGAACGGGCGCTCAGCCGGGGCGAGCGCGCCCTCGGCTCGGCTCTTCGTGCGAAGAGGCTTTTGGGTGCCCTGGGAAGAAAAAATGAAACGGCTGGTGTCGCGCAGGGCAGCAAGGGCCAGAGCACGCTGGGCTCCGGGCGCTCGCGGGCGGCGGGGGAACCGTCCCCGCCTCGCGCAAAGCGCCCTTTCCGCACGCCGCCGGGCAGCAGCCTGCTCTTCCCTTCCGGACATACTGTGGGAGCTGTTAGGTGTTGCTTTGGCAGTTATCCTTAAGGGACTGGACACGTTTTACAGTTGTGGGAAAGGAAAGCATGAGGAGCTGCCAGGTTAGACGAAGAAAAGAGTTATTTCTGAGCGGAAAGTGCAAAAATTCGATGGCAGGTGTAGCAACCGGCGAGTACCCTCTGCCTCGCAGGGGAGAGGCGTTAGCAATGTTTATGTATTGCTAATTTTGCAGACCTTAAAGATGCATAACACTACACGCATCAGAGCCCTGCAAGACCTCCAAATACTGCTCTTGCAGAGAAATATTGATGCATTTGGAAAAAGAGCCTGGGAGGAAGGACTGCAGGGGTCTGATCCTGCCTCGCCAGTGAATCATAGCGTGACGTGGGGCAAACCCCTTGCCCTGCCGTTCCCTGGGAAGTCACCTTGTGCACACCGGGAACCCCGAGCCCTCCCTGCCTCCCAGGTGAGCTTGCGTAGACCCCAGCGCCGCCGGACCTGCCTGCGGTGCCCACGCTCCCCCCCACCCCAGTCCCTTAATCTCCTGTCCAACATGCGCTGCTCTTCTGCACGCGCGCTTTACACCAGCCTTCCCATACAAAGTCAAACTCTTTTGCTCACTGACTGCAAAGTGCTTGAAGGGAAAAGGTTTTTCAGGCTCCTGCTAGGGATTCTCACCATTGACTGTAAATATAACAACTCTGGCAAATCACTCATTAACTGGTTGAAATTGCATTAATATAATAATGCAAGTGATTTTCCTTTTGGCTGAAAGAATAAATAAGAATAGTTACATTGTGTTTCTTGTGCAACAAAGCAGTGGAAACAGCAGAGGAGACGATGCTTTTAATGAAATGTGTATATTTACATGTAAAAATGTGTTTAGGATACATATGCTGGGTAATAAACAAAGGGCAGAAAATCTGCCTGATCAGCAAGTCTATGACTACCTAATTAGGTATATCTCATTTAGGAAAATCCACTCAGCTGTTGGAGCTGTATTTTTGGGGGGGAGGAGGGGAACAGCATAGACTGATTTGATGATGCAAGTGAGGAAATTAGAAATTTCTGGAGCTAGGGCTGCTCATTTGTTCATCCACTCGCTTTGGTGGCTTCAACGTGCTCGATGGGAAGCCGTGGAAAGCCGACATGTGCCTCCACCTGCAGCCGTAACAGAAAACAGTGAGTTTAAAATGTGACATAAAGTACTTGTTTAAAAAAAAAAAAAAAAGTGGTCTTCACAAATGAGACTTTCTTGGCTATAAGCATTAAAATAAATGGAAGCAAAGAGATTAATAATGAAGTAACCCAAGTACATCAGACGACGTAGCCTGTCTCCCGTCCACTTCAATCTGAAGTTCACTTTGGCTCGTGCATCTGGCTCTGAGTTTTTCTGATTGATGGATGATAGCTAACATCCAGATATTTCTTCTTCTTTTTACACTCTAAGGGTTTTAGCAATACCCGTTATCTGAGCCCAAAAATGTCTAGGTAGTTTCTAAATTGATTTTTGTAGACAGATGCTATTTCCATTTCATTTCGCTTGAGAAGAAGTTATCCATTCAGTTATGTTGTTGGCTGTGACAAACAGCAGTAAAATACCCTCGCAAAAAAAAAAAAAGAAAAGAAAAGAAAATGACAATTTTATAGCTAGAGAGGCAGACAGACAGATAGATTAAAAATAAAGGTATCCACTTTCTGGGATACACAGAATTCAGTGCGAGACGTCAAAGAGGGCTGGGGGCTGTGCCCAGCCCGCGCCAGGGCAGCGGCATGGCAGTGCAGCAAGGCATTTCCATCGGCGCCTGGTTGGTGGCATTCCCGCTGAAAGGCGTGCGCTAACGTGCCTGGCACTGCAGCGCGGTATTAATGGCGCGTTAGGGTTTCTAGAGCCGTGGAGAGGAGTCTTTTTATTTATTATTTAATTCTAAATAAACTAACTAAATAAATCACATCGCTTGCATGCTATTCGGGTAGGTGCAATGGAGAAAGAGAAGATGGATGGATAGCATCACATTTTAGCCTAATGGCAGTATAGTTTCATGTTATATTTACGCTGTTTGATGTTTAGCTGCATCAGTATTAGAATATTAAAAGCATTTCTTTTAAATCAATAATTAAACCCGGCTTTCGTTTTTATTCAGAGCATACAAATTTGCAGACCAGTTGTATCAAACATTTTACAAATACCGCACCATATGTAATTGTGCTCATACTAATTGCATATTCTGGCACATTACGGGGTAATGATGCTTGAAGTTACCAAACAGTTCAAAGATCAGAGGCCACGCAGTCAAAGATTTTAAAATAAAGCTCCTGATTTGTGAATTTATGGCATTGCTCTAAATTTGACCTCTTATATCAATAAATAACTGTATACAATTATATAATAATTAGCCTGTAATCCCAGAGCAATTACAGGGTTCTTCCATGGGTAGCTGAGCTGCGATCAAGACCACGATACCTGGCATCCCCCCGGAGTCTTAACTTGCCATCGGTTGCATGTGTGGAGATACCCTGGGCTTTTCGAGTCGGTTTTGGGTGGATTTTGCCAAGGCCAGAATCTTCCCTCTGGCTGCTGGGTGTGTTGGATTGGTGGGGGCAGGTAACAGGAACGCAAAGGAATATTGTTCACTGGTCTTCGCCGGGTCGGAGGCCAAGAGCGTTTGATGCAGCAGCGCCTAGGGCGCCTTGCGAGACCGAAAGAGGACGGCAGCAATTTTATCCCTGTCCCCGTTCCGGAGCGAGAGGGCAAGCGAGGAGGAGCAAGGCGCCGTGCCCAGGCGCCGAGGGGAGATGATTATGTGGTTATGCAGAGGGACCCTTCTACTACCCGAAAAATCAGAGAGCAGAGTTAGAGAGACGGGTGGATGTGGTCRGGAAGATCAGTGAATACGAGGGGTTCCCTGATGCCGCATGCTCGGCTTTAGACCTAGGCGCCCGCGTCAGAGGCAGCGACAGCAGAAGAGCAGGAGAGGCGCTGGGCAGTGCTGAGGCTCAGCGGATCCCCTCGTCGGCACGTGCTGCTGCACAGCGCAAGCCCAAAAGTCGCCCAAGAAAACTCACCCGGCTGGGCAAGAGGGTTTTCCAGAAGAAACGTTTGCCCGCGTGGTTCTTTCACTCAGCCTCATGGCAAAGCCTTGTCCCGACCAGCTGTAAGAGGCTCTCCTTTCCTCTGMCGCTCCTCTGCTCATCCTGCTCTGCAATCACGTTCCCATAGGCATCCAGGCCGTGGTCGCCCGGGCGGAAGCCCAGGGTCCCGCTCCCTGCCGCACCGGCTGTCCATCTGCGGCACGCTGGTCCAGCGTGCTGAGGAGGAGGGAAGGAGCAGAAATATTTTTGTTGGCGCAGGGGAAGAGGCTTGGCGCAAAAGTGAGTTAGGGACAATAAAGATAGCCAGGAACGCTGGAACACCGACCTCCAGACGCATCCAGGGTCGGCCGGGAAAGTATATCAAATATGTTAACAGAGACCAGGAGCCAAGAACGAATTTTAAGGAGGACTGGGAGATATTCTTAGGAGTTCAGTGAAAATTTTAAAGCAACTGAAGCAGTTTCCAGCATTATGGAGCTTTTTTGTGTGTTTGTTTCAGCTGTGGCCTATTGCAGACACATTCAGACTTCCAAAATTTGGAAATCCAAAGTCACTGACTCTTAACTTAGGGCAGTCAACAAAACCTGAAGCATTAGTTTTCCTAATGGTTAGTGCTCTATATGAGTTTCTGTCTGTATCTGGTATCTTAATAAGCCGTGACAATGTGCAATGATATAAGTAAAGCAGATACTTTAAGGCAGTGGTTTGCAAATAAATTTTGCAGTGGTCACAGACATGAGTACAGAAAGTCAGCAGTGGCTGCGGATTTAACTATGACTGGGTTATTTTAGGAGTTATTTAGGAAATCCATTTTTACTGCATGTTACTGGCAAGTCCATACACATAACTGATGCTTCAAAGCAAACTGGAACAGATTCAGCAGTGAGCATTTGACCTGAGCTCTGCTCAGCCTGAATTTGGAATAACAGCTTCTTCTTGTTACTATCGCATTAATTTTTAGGTTCCTTAGCTTAAATATTCAGGACTCTTTGAAAAACTACAGAAAGAAACACTTAGACTTGTTAACCATGAGAAATATATATAGCATGTCAAACTGAAAAGCATATGTGATGGAACAAGGTAAAATTCTTCACTAAATCTACTGTATAAAATACATAATCAACCAAGCAGGACTCCAGTAAAAATGTTGGTGAGAAATTAGAGACACAGGATGAAGAACTGACACATTTCTTCATTTTGCTTCTTCCCTCACCTAAAGAAGAAGATGATAAAGAGTGGCTTGGGACAGAGCTCATAATGCTGATGGGGCATAGAAGAAGGTAGTAAAACTGTAGAAATAGCCATAAGGAGCCAGAGCAGCTTTCAGGCAATGTAAGGGTCAAGTCCAGAATTATGTTCTAAGTGATTCAGCAATTCTCAGATTCCAGGTGATTCAAAATGCAGGTATTGGGGAAAAAAATACCAAAAACGCATTTTAAAGAAAATCATATATTACTGTGTGTGCATGCATATGAATATGTGTGGTGTGTGTGTATATATGTATGTATGTATATGTATATTTGCACGTGTATATATATAGATATGTAGACATACAGAGAGAGAGAGAGAGAGAGAGAGAGAGAGAAAATCTGCAAATATGTATCTGTACAAAAGATGTTCATGTTCAGGAATCGCTCTATCCATGTGAACAATTGCTCTGCAATTGTGAAAATATTTGAGTACTTTGAATTGCCAAAGGGTTCAAAAACCAGGGGACTAATACAAAAATTAGGAAATTAAGACTAATCAGGTTATTCAGGCAGAACTATTGTATTTCATTCAAAGTGCAGTAAACATATGGATTAATCAGCCAATACAACCACTGAGGCAAAGACTCGGGCTGGTGCTGAAAAAAAACGATTTCTTTTTATTTTTTTGTAATTTTTACTTGTTCACAGGACTAAAACAAATATTTGGATGACTGACTGACCAATTTGCCAATAAAAGCTGCATGAAGTGCAGTTCAATTGATCATCRTGGGTGGGTTATTCAATCCATTTTATGTATTTTAAAGACGAACCAAGGTAGCTGTTTTCTGTATTTGTTAAAGTCTGTCCAATTCAAGTGCGCCATATGCAATTCACACCATGAAATACAAAGCTCGTGTAATGGACTCTTTAACTTATTTTAAATTTCTTAAATTTCTTTAAATTTATTTCTTTATTTACATAAAATTTCTGTCTCAGGTTCCTTGGGAACGCATGGCAGTCCTTTAGCTGAGGAGGCTGTCTCAGCCTTATATAAATACCTGTAGAACTGCTCAAATAGTTCATTAGTAGCTTATGAGCGTGTGTGCTTGCATCCTCGCCGGCTCTAATTGCGAGGATGCTGCTTCTCGCTGCACCGGGCTGGCGCCGCTAACAGATTCTCTGCTCTATTGCCCCATTAAATGAGGTGTTACTGCCTTCGGCTCGAGCCGGGAAGGATCTCAGCCCATTTAGTAAAGAGACCAGCTAGGGCTGACCCAGCTGGGGACAGATTTCCTTTCAAACCTCAAGGAAGTCCTCCTGACTATGAGATGTTAATTGTGGCAGGAATTAAGGATTAAACAGTCATGGCTCCAGGTTACTCCTGGGACCTGAAAGCAGGATTACAAAGGAAACTGGGCCATGCCCTCGCAATGCTATTACCCCAGTTCCTGAGTCTAAAAACCTTAGAAACTCATCCTCGGTGACCAATAAAAACTAGCCTAAATTGTGCTTACTGAGGCCTGACGAAAAGAGTCCTAATCGTGCCGCCACGGTTTGGCCACCTTTCAAGCCAGGAGGTAGCACTGAGCACCTTTGCGCGGGAACRAGCCCGGAGTTTCTCCCGGGGCTCCAGCTCTCCCGCGACAGCACCCCCGGCCCAGCTCTTGGGCTAAATATTTATGAGGGTGAGCGGCCCCCTGCTAACCCCCCGTGTCTGACCCYGCAATACAAAGCCATAGAGATGAACGGGAAGAAGGGAAAAAAGCAATCCTGTGCCTGAAATTTATGACGTGGTAGCACATACTTAATAACCAATTAAACCCAAGATTTATTGGGAGCTAAATTACATTTGTATTATAAATAGAACTAGAATATACTGTTATAGAACAAAAGCAAAACATCTTAGCATTTAATATTGTAAAAGACAAAGTAATCTAATGGACCCTAAATGTTAATGGGTGTAAAGATTTACACTTTAATTGCATTTTTAAGTCATCTTATTTTACAGTGCTCTTTTTTTTTTTTTTTCCCACGCACATAGAAATATCAACAATGTGCTGCAACATTATGCTTAGTACTGGCAAGACTGACTTTAGGAAACCTGTTATTATAGGCGAGATCAGTTTATTACTTATAAATCCTTGCAAACATTTTAATTGAAATGAGCAGTGGACTTTCACTGACCTTGGGAGTATGTATGTGAGACCTTCATAGCAAATTAAGCCAGTGAAAAGTGTGTGTGTGGGGAGCCAAGAAGGGAGGGAGTGGTAACAAGATGATGTCTCTTTGTAAAGCCAACAAATAAACTATATTAGGCTTAGGGATTTGCTTTATGGCAGGAAAAAAAATCCCTAGCAAATGATGAAACATGAAATTATATCCAACGGAATTGTCGAATAGCAGTATCGTATTTACTAAAATATTATCAGCTATAATCCAACTTCAGGCTGATATCCGAAGGTGGCATTTTAGGATGTGCTTTCCTAGCACGTAGAAACATTACAAACTTCCCAGAAACGGATTATTGTGCTCAGGAAATTTCTCTTCCAGTTTGTGGTACTGCTTCAAGATTCATAAGCTGGGTTACAGTTACAGATGAATCTAACTCATATTACATTTGAAAAATAAATGTGCACTAAAAGTAATTAAAGCATGTTGGTTCATGAATAATACACCATTTTACTACTATTTGCAGAGTATAATGAGACAAGCTACTAAATTGACAATGAATGCTCTATTATGTGATTGCCAACTGTTTTATAAGATATTGAACAGATTCATTTATTCTATCATCACACGCATTATCAAGCTATTGCTTTTTAATAAATTAATTTCGCTCATGTCTCCAGAGCTGGCGCTTCGCGATCTGGCCGCAGGCATAAGCGAAATTAATTCTGTGGTCAGGGTGGAAGCCCCAGGGGCGGGCAGCCACCCCGCGGCCGAAACGCTCGCCCCCGCGACGGCCGAAACACGGAGCGTCTGTCTCCGGGAGAGGGATGTGCTGGTGGGGAGGGTCGTCCCGGCACCTTCGGCTGCGGAACGGCTTCGCTGGCAGGTGAACGGCTCCTGATCRCGGCTGCTGGTGGCCCTCGCCGCACTGGAACTAACCTTGCTGCTATGTTATTGCGCCTGAAGTGAGCCTTTCTCCGTGTTTTTAGCAGTGAGCCTGACAGGCGTCATATTAAAAACAGCGCTTAATTCCAATGCAGCTGTTCCCRCCTCCCTTTTGCTTTCGCACCTCTGCAGTGCATGAATTTCTGCTGCTGGCGAAGATTCGCGGAGCAGCCTTGCGGGGARGAAAAGCCCTCCGGTCTGCTTGCACCCCGGAGGCGGGCTCCGGGCCGGCTCCCGTCCCGTTCCTGGCGGTGCTGGGGGGGAGATGGACAGCGAGACACCAAGCCTTGGGGGGACGCGGGGCAATGAGCCRCRTGTCTGCAGCCCCACGACCAAGCCRCTCACTGCCGGCCACTGGGGACCCAGCCCCGGCCAGCAGGTCGCCCAGACGTTCAYGCTGGATTTAAGTCAAAATGCTAAAAGGCTTGTGTTCAATCGCTGCTCGACATGTGCTCGGCAGACAGCTCCCGGCAGACCCCGCTCTTGTAAAATCCAGCCCGCCACGTAAAGTARAGCTTTTATGGAGGTGCAAGGGGTCCAGGAGCCTTCTTTTCCTTTCCCCTCTCTTCCCTTCTGCTTGGTTTCTTACAGCACTTCATTTCAGGCCATCCAAAATAGGCTCATCAGGAGAAGTACCCCTTCAAAGCAGATGATTTTCTGGGATTCAAAAAATATATATTATTTCTTCCTCTCTCTCTCTCTCTCTCTCTCTTTTTTTTTTTTTTTTTTTATAAGCAACTGCCCAGCAAATTGATAAGAGCCCCTTTTAATTAGATAGTGAAGTTGTATGGGTAATGTTCCATATAAAAGGTCTATAAAACACAGCAGAATTAATAAAAAGACTGCTTCTCATTTAATTCTGGTCCTCTGAAGGGATCTGTATGTCTTGCTTTGGTCTGTTTGTAGCACTTCCCTCCACTGCCCAGCCACGAGTTGATTAAAATCACATTCCTCCCTTGGAAAGGGAGCCCGGTTGGTAAGAGAGGCTGGGCTGTAATTAAGGGCTGTGCACAGACAGGACCGCACAAACCCCCCCCACCACCACCACACACCCCATAAAAAAACACCGCAAGGAATCGCCGCGCGTTGCTTGCATTGTACGCAAACACAGCTCATGTTGACAGCTACCTCTGGATGACTCCATCAGCACGCACTTTATCTCCAGCTGTCCAAGTCATTTTCCCAGGATTTCGCCCCTCTTTTCCACTCCTCTCCACACAGATGGATTAGAGCAGCGAGCGGTTTACACRCTGCACATCATTAGCTCCCCTCCCGCGCTGCCCGGCGGATAACAACTGGGCTCCATCACCAGGACATCCATAACACCTTGACACTTTTACAGCTGCGCTGCTCTCTGCCAGAGCAATCTTCTCTTTTAAAGCGTGGCGCTAACTCACGAAACGCCCGTCGGCGAGGCCTCGGCACGAGCAGCCGGGGCGGGGGACAGCCAGAAACGCGCAGCCCGGAGAAGCCAGMTAGCAAACAGCCCCCGTAGCGCCGTTAAAAGCAGCAGGAGAGACGCAGGTGCCTTCTCTCCGAGGTGCTCCTCGGTCTTCCCGCTGAGCCCGTCCCGCAGCGGAGGGCTTCAGCAGCCCGGCGCCCGCGCGCCGCAGCTCGATACGCCCATCGCCGCCGAGGCAGGCCCCGCGCGGCCCGGCTGCGGAGCAGGCCAGCGGTGGCTTTGCGGGACGCTTTCCTCTGCGCCCRCTCCTGGCCTGCCGCGGTCTGCCGGTAAGGGCTCGCAGCGCAGGAAAAACCGCGTGAGAGGCCCGGTCGTCTTTGGTTTTCCCCTCCTGAGCTTCTTCTGGGTGAAAGGGAAGGCCACTATGGCTGGGTTTTAAGTGCTTCAGACCAGCTTAGGCAGTTCTTGCCCCTTCCCCTCGCGCCTCGGCTGCCTGCTCCCGCGGCGCTGCCTGGAAGCCCTGCAAACCGAGCTACTAGCCGTTCCAGACTTTTCCAAAAAAGGGGAGGGGGGGAGGAAGGAAAAAAAAAAAAGGAAAAGATGCTTTGCTCTGCCTTTTAAGCAAAGCCAAGACGAGCGGTTAGAGCCGAGCTGCCGGCTGCACATCGCCTGCCGTTCRCCTCCCCGGGGACTCGCTCCGCCGCGCCAAACCRGCCCACGGGGCTGGCGAAGCCCCCACGCTCGCGCACACGCACGCGGTGCACGTGGGGCCGGYGTGGCTGGGGCCGCTGCTGCGGCAGGAGGCGGCCGCCGCCGCCCGCTCGGTTCCTCGGGCCTCGGCCGCRCTGCGCGGGAGCGCGCGGGGGAGCTGCGCGCTGCCTGCCCGGCCCGGCCACCGTCTTCTCCAAGCGTGCAGGACTTCAGTGCTTTTGCGGCCTTTAGCCCTTGACAAAACTCTGTGGAAATCCGTCCGCGGATTCGAAAGGCTGCCTGACTGATCACACAAATCCGGCTGCTTAGAAAAACAAGGCTAAAAAGATCTTTGGGATCCCTTGGGAAGAAACCACTACACAAGTGTAAGATACTATTATTAACAATGGCTTTTCTGGTTTTCCTAACCTGCCTACGGTCTCAAGGCATCTCGACTTTAAAAGATTTGCTAATAAAGCACCGTATTCCCGCACGGGTCGGGATCCTGACTCAGGGACCATACGTCCCGAGTCAGGCAGGGACTTGCAGCTAGGGTAGAATACAAACCTACATCAGCGCTGTGCATGGAAAGAAATGAGTCGAATTTTAGCATAATTTTCCAAGCTTCTCAGCATGCCCCCCCCGGCCACCCCTACCCATACATTTTTACATATAGTACATGCTTGTTTAAAAAAGAGCTACATAAGGAGAAGCGTAATTACTGTGGCTTAAATTTAGCCTGATAAGAAGGGTTTGCAGAGCTTGAGCAGCTGTTGCACTGCCATTCAGATTATGAAAATATAATCCTGGAGAACCCTGTCAAGATAAATACAGAACATGAACTGTATAGGCAATTTTTCCCCAGCCACATATAATGATCAATTCCAAAGCCACAAGTGATACCAAAGGACAAAATAAGATCTGTCTAGACTTTCTCACTTACAAGGTATTGATCATTCCAGTAGTAAACTGGTTAGTGCAAGTGTGTTTGGCTTGAAAGGTCATGAGCTTAACACCTGACAAGCAGTTATTCAACCTTGATATAAGTCAGATTATTGCAGTGTTGCTGCAGAGACTTTCTTGAATAAAAACACCTACCTGGGATGAGACTAGCTGAGATTTGTCTTCTGGATGTCAAAAGACAAAAGCAAAAAAAAAAAGAAAGAGAGAGAGAGAGAGAGAGAGAGAGAGAATTAAGACCTGGCATAGTTTTTGTATCTTTTTTGCAAGTAGATGTCACGGCAGTCAGGTAGTTCCTGGCCCCGGCAATAAAGACCATGGGTGGCCTTGGCTGCACGGGCAGCAGTGGACGGTGGCATGGATTGAAACGGCCCCTGCGTTCCCCTAAGAGCTTCTGGTGGCTCCTTCACCCCTCTCAGGGARGCTTGCTCACTCACCCACGTGGACGAGGACAAACTTCACCATTTCAATGGGAAACGTTGACTTTGGGCGGACAGCAGAGGGGCAYGGTCACAGAGCATCCCAAGCACGCRGGGAGGAAGCATCCGAGGGGCCGCGGCGCCCTCGGCTGCAGGAAGCGCTGGRAGGTTCTTGCAGGGTCTCAGACACCTCCTTTATCCGTTCACCTCCTTTCTTTACGGGGATGAATAGCAAGTGCTTATTAGGACTATTAGGAGCTTGATGTAAGTTTGCTGGATCTTTTCCAAGAACTATAAATACATGATCTATTTTGCTTTATTCAGTTCTTTTTGTTTTGCTGGTATGATACTAGTTAAGGTTAATGGGGTTTGCTTTAATATTAGACACAGGCTCACTTTTAACTACCTTTAATGAACACTGGAGTCAATGCATTGTGGAGTAATTCACACAGACATTGCTGCAGGTAAGTAAGTCAGCCGGAAAAATGTAAGAAGCCAGTCAAATAAATAAATCTGACTGACTGTAAATGTGCCAAATTTTACACCAAAATATATTTGAAAGCCAATGACTTGGGCACATCTAGGATATTAAAATGGAGGGCTTGGAATCCGTTTCTTTTCAATTGGTTTCCCTTTTTACTGTCCCCTGTACATCTCTCCTGTGCTGAAACCAAGTGGAGAGTGTGTGAAAAATTATTTTCACAAGTGTTTCCAATAGAAGCAAATGCTTTGCAGCTCTGTGCTGGTTTTTATTTGGAATGAAAATGAAAAGAAAAAAGCTTTTTTATGCTGGATAGCTCAACAAAGGAGAGTGAGAGAGAAAAGAGAAAGAGAAAGAGAAAGAAAGAGAAAGAAAGAGAAAGAGAAAGAAAGAAAGGGAAGGGAAAGGGAAAGGGAGAGAAAAGAAAGAAAGAAGGGGAAAGAAAAAGAAAGAAAGAGGGAAAGGGAAAGGGGGAAAGAGATGAAGCAGAAAAAAAGGAGAAAGAAAAAGAAAATCACTTCATTTGAGGTGGAGAAAATGGTGATAATAAAAATCTAGATAGGGTAATACACTAGTGTCAATAAATATTTATTAACTGGAAATAGGAACTAGAGGAACCTGATCAATTCCTTAAAGGCACAGGGCTGCTTACTTTCACACTAATGTAGAGCTATGCTGACCTTAAAAATGCTGAAAGAGTGAGCCTGTACCTAGGAAAACCCCCTCGCAGATATCCTTTGCAGGAAGGTAGGCAATCTCCTTAAGTACTGAATTCTCATAGAAGCGTACAATATTTCAGCAATAAGGAATGACAGGGTGTTCATTATCGGTTATTAATGTTTGCCTAAATGGACCACAAGGCCCAGGCCACCGGCAAAGTTTAACTGCTGCCGCCCCCGAGCCCGGCACCGTCGAGTCCTGCTGAAAACTCCGCTGGCTTGGGCTGGTTGCATTGTCATATGAGAGTAATTCTTTCTTTGCCTTGAGAAGGAAAACTAACGCATTTGAGAAGGCYGTTGCACAGGTGACAGAAGTGAATCAGCTTTTCTCCCAGCAAATCTGCCAGCGTCCCCTGGGATTCGGCTGTAATCCCCGCCTCAGCCTTCAAACGCTTTGGCCCGTGCCACCGAAGTTTCCAGACACGGTGCTACACTGGGATATCGTCTGGGTAGCACAGGCTGGGCAGAACTTCTGGGATTTTTTTCCCCCCAAAAGGCTGAAAAGAGGTGATGTGCTTTCTTGAATAACTTCCTATTCAAGAAAGCAGAAACAAGTTCATCCTCTGTTTATCCCCCTTGCTTTGGAGATCTCTCTCACTAAACTAGAACTAGCCATAAACTCAAAAAAAAAAAATTGTAATATATAACTGCAAGATAGAGCTGTTACACTGTAACATTATCATTCTTTACATAGATTTGTTTTTTTTTTATAGGAGGATACTTCAGCTACTTCTTCCTGATGAATAYATTCCTGGATTTTAATACCTATTCAACAGCTAATCAAATGCATTGCGCATCTCAAAATGAAACTATTATAGAAGACAGTCTGTTAACAAGAAATCATAAACAAGGGGGGATCAAATAATGTTCCATTAACAATGTGTCCTTCTATTTATTTGCTTATATTTTGTCTACAGAAAATGTGATGCTGGACTGGTGATGGCTTAGGACAACGTTCTGGCATGAAGACAGCTACAAAGCACAAAACACAAAAAATGAACTCAGAAAGAAACAAGAAAAAAACAGCGTTTTCTTGGCATCAACAAGAAGCTCTTTATTTTTCCTCAAGTTTTCTTTTCTAAAAAAAAAAAAAAATTGGAACTAAGACATTTGCAGAAATGAGACAAACTCACTCTTCAGGTGACCGTATTCAAGCATGTTGTTTTATTAAATTTAAATTGAAAGAAAAGAACTGAGAGATTTGGAATGGGATACAGTATCAGGACAACTGAGAAACTGTGAACTTTAAAGAAAAAAAACTCCTTAAAACTGTGAACTGAGAAATGGATGGAAATACCATTTAAACCCCCTGATTACACCCTGTGTGTTCTTAAGGAGACGACATCATCTTTCCTAACCCTACAGTATTTAGGGAATGGTTTACAACATATCTTTTATTATAATCTTTTAAGAAAAAAGCAGAAATATTTAATTAGCTGTGAATTTACTGTTTCTGTTCAGATGTCTTCTCGCACCTTCTTTTTCTCAACAGCGCAGTTGCATTTGCAGCCAGCAGCCAAGGGCAGGACAGCTTTCCTTGCTCAGTCAGCTTTCTATTTGCCACACCCAACAAAATCCGCGCAGGCAAAAGGCCCCGCAGCCCCAGCAGCTCCCGATCGACGCGCACAGCCGAGCAGCCAGCAATTGCCAAAATAAAGAGGAAGCCCCGCGCTGGGCGACATGCCCTCCCGCCAAGCCAAGCCAAGCCAAGCCAAGCAGCGTCTGCCGCGCCGCTCTCCCGGAGCAGCCCGAGCGGTGCCCCCGGGGGCGCGGGAACCTTCCCGGCGGGAGCCGCCGGCTAGGGGCCCCGGCGTCCGGCTCGCCGCCGCAGCAGCCCCTCGCTCAGCTCCCAGAGCGCCGCGGCCGCCACGGCGCTCTGCGCCTCGCGCGACGGCGGGCAGCGGCAGCAGTTGTTGAAGTACATCCCGCCCAGGCCCTCCAGCTCCGGCGCCGTGGCGCAGTAGACGGTGGTGGCAGCTCCCTGTTGCTGAAATTAAAAAAAAAAAAAAAAATCAGTAAATATATATATTTTTTTCTTGTACTTCTGACCGTGAAGCCATGTGTCTTGTAGGAGCAGCGGTAAAAAGCATCGCAGCTGCCAAGTTAACCCACAACGCCAAAACAGAGGGGGGACGCTGCTAAAGACGCTGCCTTCCYGTCCAAAGGCCGCTTATTTGCCGTTTTGCAATTTGCAATTGCAATTTGCAATTCTGAGGATTTTTTTTTCTTTCCTTTTGATACCTCTTAAAGCAAAAGAAAAGAAAAAAGAAAACCCTGAACCAAAGCCCTGGTCTCTGCATCTTTACGACAAAATCTTGGATCGGCTTCAGGGAGAATCCCGCCTGAACCAGAACAGCAGAATCCCTCCAGCTGCTATTTCAAACCAGAAAAGCCGAGTCAGATTTAAAAGCAGCACCCAAAACTTGCCC
Organism: Apteryx rowi; assembly: GCF_003343035.1. NCBI lineage: Eukaryota > Metazoa > Chordata > Aves > Apterygiformes > Apterygidae > Apteryx > Apteryx rowi. The sequence goes on along the minus strand of NW_020447196.1, from coordinate 9,461,834 downwards.
AGTTTTCCTTTACAGCACAGAAAATACTTACTGTATACCTTGAGCACCACCACTTCCTAATCTTGATAAGCAGTGCCRACTGACATATACATATATATATGTATACATATAGATATGCATAAAATGTTTGTTTGTTTTTTTAAACCTCTTGTACAAAATGAACCTGGGCACTCCAATTAAGACCTATCATGTAAAGTGCAATTGGGATTTGTGCCAAAACTGTCCATATATCTCTGATCAACAATTTTAGTGTGGCGCTTGTCACCACCACCTTGCAAGAACACTTATCTGCTGCAGGCACCGGGCAGTTCTTATTTTGCAGAGACACAAGGCTTTCCAGTGKTTTTTTGTTTTCTTTTTTTTTTGTTCCGTAACAACCATTTCTCATGTCTCATAGCGCTTTAAGAAATGGAGCGGGTAGATTAGAGGCTTTTGTGGAGCAGGAGGTTTTTCTCCTTCCTTTTTTTTTTTTTTTTTAACACCAAGTGAACCTATGTTCAAATGGGAGGAAGGGATTTCTCTGACTTTCTGCGACAGGAATCCGGGGAGCGAGGCCGCRGGGTCCTGGCCGGAGCACCTGAGCAGGTGACGCGGCGCTTCACAGCCAGGCTCGGAAGCGCAACACCAGGAGAGCTGCAAAAAGGGCAAGAAGCTCGTTTGCTTTGTAAACTGTAATTAAAAATAATAGGTTAGAGCGCATAGCAAGACACTGCGCACAACACTAATTTGAAACCGATACAGTTTATCTGGCATCTTATGATTATTTATGTACATCATAGTCCTTTCTGTGGCAACTAATTATGAGCTGATAGGAATCAGAATAAAGAGGCTGCCAAGTAGGAGAGAAAAAGTAAACGAAGAGAAATTAGATGTTGCCACATTAGGATAATTTAATGGGGGAAAGAGAATAGGCTTCAGTCTCTGGTGATTTTCCTCCAGTTCATTTTTTCTGACCTTTCCCGGTCATAACGAAGGAAACTCAGGGTGCTGCGAGAGGGTCAGCCTGGAACGGCATGGCCACCGGAGGACCTCTACTTTGCATTCTCCTCTTTCAAGGGCAGCAACCAGCCTAAAAAGGCCAAATTCTCCTTAATTGAGGCTTCTCAATTTTGCAACTGCAAAGAAAGGCATATTTGTTTGCAAGATATGCATTTTTCTCAGAAGATGGGATTAAACTGATAATGATGACTCCACAGCTTAGAAATGATCTCCCATAACAAGGTAAAGCCTCGGACAAAACCAAAACTCTGTGTTAAGTATTTTGAAAGGCATATATTTATGACCAGACCAAAATATTTTTAAAGTTAGTGTAGTACATAGTAATCCTCTTATTAAACCAATATCTTTTTTTTAAAAAGAGAAAGTATCTTAAAGGCAATAGGGGAAACGCAAGAGAGTTCTATTAAAAATAATATTAATAGAGACCAATAAAGTTCCTATACTYATTTGAACTATCCTATAAAGCTCCACAGCACAGGTATGATCACTGCATTCAGCTGTTTAGAATGATTCAAAGCCCCTGAAGAGTATTATTAGGTTTAGCAAGCAATTCAAGTGGACTTTTATTAGAAAGGTAAAATTAAACTAAAGTGCTCAATGCAGAGCAAGAGCCCTTAAGCTATTGCTGAAAAGCATCATTCCAGCCAAGCTAAACTCAGGCTAGCTGTAATAGAATTTGGCTAATTCGTAAAATGGAAGTTTATCAGAGTAGATTAAAATCCAAACCAAACAATAATTCGTCTTTTCAAATGAGCCAAATCTGATGACTTTTAAATAAAATTCTCAGCAGGCAGAAAAAATGTCCCTCGGTATAACAGCAGTGGTTTATACCTCGAACGTTGACACAACCTAAACTCCAAACGAAGAGAACAGTCTTCCCTGTGTGAGTATAGGATATTTACTTTAAGCGATAAAAGATTATGTGGCTGGAAGCCCAAAGCACTTTATCATGTGATGCCTCCAGTGCTTCCCTGAGAACTGGATGCAAGCAATGTGCCATTCGCTTTTCGGTGGTGTACTCCTTTACCTCTTTCTAAATGTCTCAGTCCTGTTGGCTGGTTTGGAGGAAAATGTTCAATGGCTCTATCATTGACAGAGAAGTTCCTTTTTTATAACTTAAGAGAAATGCARCCATATTTATCCCATTGTTGACAGAGGGTAAAGCTTTAATATTTCAGAATAGTGGGCAGACAGGAACTAATCAAGCCAAGCAGCTTCCCTCCAACGGCAAAACACAAACCAGAAGGTAAATGCCAGAGTCTCAGAGCTATCCCAGCGCTGGAGTTCCTTGGACGAACGTGCAGTAGTTGCATTCAGACACTGAGGCTCTCTGCTTAAGTGACGTGCCCAAGGACAGCACGGGAACCACTATCACAGAGTCCCAGGATCCAAGCAATAATTTTGGCAGGGAGGGCTGTCGGGAGGTCTGTAATTCAGCCTCCTGCTCAAAGCCGGGCCCTCAGGTACCTGCAAGCTCCCAGCTTTCCACGTACWTGCTGTGCTGCACGGGACGGTACGTAGGGGACAAATTGCCACTTTGCATCTACAACTGATAGACCAGAAACCTCCAGGAAGAGCCAGAGCTGCAGGTAACTTCACATTGCCTGCACTTCCACCCCTGCACAACCAGGCAGAAAGCTGCTCAGGTTCCCAGCAAATACTGTTTATCCCTTATCAACACAGCCGTRTGAATGACATCTTTATATGTTAGGCCCTATGACGGTTTAATAACAAGTCTTAATTTTTTGCTCATCAGCTTTCCTGCTCACATACCCTCCGCGTAAGACAGAACAGGATGTTAGGGAGTCTAATTAGTAAACAATTCCATGCTGCTGATAGGAGATGAAACATCCTTAAACTGATAAAAAGAGCACTTTAATCACTGTTGAATGACTTTCAATGCCAAGCGGTTTGTGCCATGTCAGAACATAATTTGAAAAAGATTAGAGTACTATATAAAAGAATTAATGTTAACAACTTTGTTAAAAAAGTCTTAAACAATGAGCTTGTCAGTTGTCACAMACCTTCCCTGATCTATTGTGATTAACTCCCACCCCACCCCAAACAATTTAAACTTATAAACAACGACAGAAGCTCTGGGCAACCTAAACTTTTTTTTTCCCCCCCGTACGCCTGTCGGGGTATATGGTGCTAATCACCAAAGCTGGGGTCAGCCTTCCTTAACCTGCAACACAGGCAGGGAGCTGGGACGATGAATACACAGGATGAAGAATTTGTGAGAAGCCTGAGTGAATCTTTAATCATGCCTCAATGCCGTTTCCGATCCGGGCAAACATCTGAAAGCTGCTAGGCTAGCGCCAGGCCATCAATCTTGCCAGTGTATGTAAAATTACCCGGGAATCTTGTTTTGGATTAAGTTGAAGAGTGTCTTGGTAATAAGGGTTCCTCATTCTCTTTTGCAAATCATTTGTCAGTTTTGTAATACAATCTTAAACTACAGCAGAGGGGGATTTGTAAAGCAGTTGCTGTTTATTTAYAGTTGAGGCTCAAAGATCTACATTATCCATCGTCTAAAATCCTTTGTTGAGATAAAAATACTAAGTAGCTACTAGTTCATAGGCATATATTTCATAACTGCTAGCTATCAATTTGTAACTGATGGCACTGAATACAAATGAATATTGAATATCTTAATGGTTAAAGAAAAGGGGTTCCTGATATACAGTATATGGTAAAACCCTCATAAATATATGTAATGCATTTGTTAGTATTCTAAGATACCATTTATGTTCCTGATAAGAAAACATATTATACAGTTAATGTTTAGTTTTCAGATTTGTCCAGTTTCAAATGCATGTTTATTTTCTAAAACTAGATTCCTGTTCTGAAGCAGGTCTACGTATGAAGCATATAAATAATAGAAACAAAGCCATAACTTATCTGTATACTTTTCAACTACAAATGAATAAGATCCATTCTAAACTATGCTAAGGGCATACAAATAACATTAAACATTGCCTATCAGCGAGATGGAATCAGCTTCTTTGAAAAGGAGTTTTTATTTTATTATTAAAAATTAAGGATAAAGGCCAGTTATGTTGGTCGCCTGCACTTAAGTTCAGCATAGTGCCAGTGGAAAGAGGTGAATTCAAAATGACAAGAGAGGTGAATATTTGTGACAAGATCCAGGCTCAAGGCAGCAGCTCAAGGCACGTAAAAAGGCAGGTGCTTCCTTAAAGCTCTTCAGGCTTTTCTTGTCATTCATCTCAGGTCTATTAGACAACGCAAACACATTCCTAACACAAAAATACCAGGTCGACACAACAGCACTGTGAACGTAGCATTCCTAGGGGAATAACTTCTCATACAGCCGTGCGAAGATGAGGTAACACGAGCATACTCCAGATCATGAAATACAAGAAGTCTCCTATACCTTCTCTGTGTCTCTGAAAACCACTCTGAAGAGCTAACATCCRTTCTGCTAGAAAGGGCACTTTAGTTCATCAGCCAGCTTCAGCAAYGGGCATTTACTGATTTGATACGAAATATAACATCTCCTTGGAAAAACAAACAAAATTGTAGGGCGCCTAGGCCCATAAGGATCGGGTCCAAATTTGCAAAACCAGATTCTGAAGGTAGAGCTGCAACCTCAGCGGCTGTRAAGCAGCACAGGTCGGCTTGCCGCAGCGAGGCTGTGCGGATCTGCGGTGGCGGTGGACCTGGTCTGCTGCGCGTTACCTCCCTGAAACCGATGCTGGTGGAAAGCGGCTCCRGGCCAGCTGCCCGGCGACACATCCCAGGCCAGCCGGCTGCCGTGCCYGCGCAGTACTGCCCAGGCCCTCGGCCCCATTGCAGCTCAGCAGCCGTCTCCTGGCTTCTCTCCTATGATAAAATTGCACTCATTTGCTTCTGTTTGGGATTTCTAGCAACCCCCAGCTGGGATTTGGGTGCAGAGTCTCAAAATAAACCGACTCCTTTCTTCGTAATACTAAATGCCTCTCTAGATGAGCTGAACTGGCGGTGTTTTCCCACCAAGCCCGAGTCTGTGTGCACGGCCTAACGACACAGAGCATGGCGACCTCTCCGGAAAACACTGGCAAGTCTCAGTCATTACGTCCTCACCAGCAAGTCATTCAGCCTCCAGGACTTCCCAGGATCTGAGGTGCTTCTGGGAGTCAGTCTCGAGGGCTGTGCAGTGCCGTCATCAGCTGTGCTGGAGCTGCAGGAGCCGCGGGCACCGCTTCCCGGYGTGAGGCGTCCTTCTGCCCCGTTTCCTACTTGGGCAACTCAGCGGTGCGAGGGATGGATAGCTACTTTTTGCGCAAGGCAGCGAACAAGGTTTAGTCTCACACGTGACATACTACGAGACCTGCTCAGGTCTTGCTGCAGTCCCCTTACTCAGAGCGATCCCAGATGCACTGTTACCTTGCGAGTAACACTCAGAATATCTATGTATTATTCTACCGTATGAAAATAGGATTCCCTGATTGCTTTTTCAGCAGGGAAATATGAAATTGAGACCTGCCTTTGCAAGTTTGGGTGAGCATGATAAACTGTAATCATATCTGCAACTAAAAAAATAAAACTTTGGAGCTGCCAAATATGATCTAATAAACAAGTCAGGCTCAGTTGACTTCAGGTCCCATCTCCACCCAAGTGCCAGCAAGATAACATGACCTGAGCTGACTTTGTAATTACAATCTTTTCAAAGGTCTCACCGAACCACATCTAAACCAGAGATTCGCAACCACCTCCCCCTCCCCCATCACCACATTTAAACCAGCAAAGCGTCTCTTAGAAGATAATACAACGCATAAACCAAAATCTATAAGGTCTGTTTTTTTTCTGATGAATTCCCTTTTCAATTAATTCCCAACTACAAAGACTCAGAACTCTAACAGCTTCTCTACTTGCAAAGCATTAACTAGTTGGTTTCGAGCTGTAACTTTTCTTAGATTCATTAAGACCTTTACACATTTACAGTATTCTTTACATATGTTATAGAAGATAAATGTGCTATATTCTTTGAGTAAGGAAACTGCAGTAGTTCACGAAAGAGGATTTGTTTTCAACTGCTGAGGCATTAAGACCTAGTRATTATTTCAACTATTCAGCATATGCAGCTATATTTAACCTACATTCTGGGTTTTAACTTTGCAAAAGAAAATGCGTCCATTGTAATAAATGTATTTTGATAACGCACCATGTCGTTTGTGTTATGCAACACCCCATATGTTCTCAATTACGGCAATGACAGTGCTTGAAAACTTCCAACGTCCAACATCCAGTGTCAAACAGATTGTCTGCAGTCGTTCCACAGGAAAAATAATGCAACTTGGGACATTAAGTCAGGAGAACTGGGTTGGTTTTCTCATTTCGACTTCGACTTAGTGAGTGAACTTGGACAGGTCACTTAACACCATGTACCTCACTTTTCCCATCTGTAAAATGGGGAGAGTTACTATTATTTACCCACCTCACAGGGGTGTTGTGAGGACTAGTTCACGTTTATAGAGTGCTTTCAGATCTATYGTTGGAAAGCACTGTGTAAGTATAAAGTGTTATATTATCAGCCATTGTTAAAATGCTTAGAAGATGTAGAACCAGGCTGGAAAAATAGCTGATAAAAATGTAATTACCTTTTAAAATCATGCATATTTTTCTCTATTGTATAAACTTCATTCTTCAACTTGTGAAACTGTCTGCTACACTGGGCCCTATTCCAATATCTTCCCTCTCTCACCCATGCCCTGTTTCTTTTTGCCCAGCTCACAGGGAAATTGAGCTTAGAAATACTCCTGTTAGCCAAAATACCAGCGGATTTTTTTTCCAAAATAGATGCTTTAGAGGGAACCAGTCCCTGAAAGGGAGCTCCATGGGTTCATCTCTGCTACACATTGCATATGTGAGAAAGAGCCATAGATGGCATACCAGGGGTGGGATTCAGTTGCCTAACATAGGGGTCTCATGACACTTGAGATGCCTTAGGATATCCCACATGCTCTCCAGCTGTCCTCCAGAAGGGCACAGATTTCCCATAGGTCCTGTACTGTATCTGCCAGCCCCTTGCAGATGTCTCAGCTACCCCAGGACGTTTAAGACAGCACCAGACACCCATGTCTATACATCCTGATTGCTCTTAAGGAAGCACCAGGAAGGGACCTGGTTCCTGCAGATAGCACTATGTTCCTCTCTCTTTCTCGTATCTTATTAAAGTCCACAATCAGTTTCTGAAAAGTGTTTTAAACCTGACATGGAGCCATCTTAAGCCTCAAAAACTTTAACAGGACATACGGCTTTACCTTGCASAAGCAGCATTTCAGTGGTGGTGGCAGCACGTCCTGCAGACTGCGCACCCTGGCCTTTCTACCCACACCAGACTTCCACACCGATCACTCCTGAACTGCCTTCTCCTGCCTGCTGAACTCCCGTTTACACCTCATTTACACTTTTATGAAATCATTACTCCACTGAAGTGGCAGTTATGAACATTGCATGCAAATTGCTCCAGTTTAGCCTTGCTTCCCTTTTCTGCTCTTGCTGTGTTATGACACTCATGATAGCATGGGGCAGAGGGGTGATATTGCACACTTCCGCTCATTTCTGGATTTGGGAAAAATCACGGAGGAAAATTACCAGTGGTCATTTCAGGGTGTGATGGGGTAAGGGTGTGATCAGGTTGGCTGTATCATGTTGCTGTCCATGCTTACCCCCTACCCTATGTGCCAACACCGGCCAGCGGAGCGGGAAGCAGAGAGCACCTCGGAGACAGCCCCCGGGGCATGACGGCAGCAGTGCCAGGAGCTGAGCACACTGGCAAATCTCTGCCACTCACCTTCTGAGATTTTGCAATGGGCATTTATACAGACATGAGTCAYATAAACGACTTGCCATTGTCGAAAATGGAAAGCCTTTGGAGAATATTGGAAATCATCCTGAAATACACATTCAGCCAGCYGAGCCCAGATTCTTATGGGCAAGGGTAATTTGATGAGTTGGGCAAGCAGGTTGTTGACAATAAACATACCCTGCCAAAAAGACAGATTAGATATGCTGCTGCAACTAAACCATCAGAATAGGGGTTGCTGGTGTTTAGACATACATAGAAAAGAATTTGTTGAAATCGTTTCTGTTATTAACTTACGCTGACTTGAAATGTTTATGTTTTTGCTGTACCTAACTTTAATTATATATATACTTTATATAAATGTACGTATACATACAGTACTGTATATGCTGTATATATTTATATAGCTTTTTAATACTATTACTAGTCAAAATTAAGACTTTGTTCATATGCAGTATTGCAAAGAATGTCATCACAATACTGACAATTGGATTCCTCCTTCGTTGCACAGATAATTTTTTAGACTGACTTCGATTTTAGATGTGAGTGAAAGAAACCCCACACAACACAATGCTTTTCAAGCAAGTGACCTTTTGGGACAAATATTTAACAAGCTCCTTTGTTTCGGTTGTAAAGATAAAGACTGTTTTTCATCTGTTGATACACACACACACACACACACACACACACACAAATTTCAGTAATATAATGCATTGAAAAACCACAGGGTGTTTTGATGGGGACATATCATGGTAAGAAATTAACTGCTAACTCTGTCTTCCAGAAACTAATTAAGGGAATGTATTTTGCAATAATACAGATCTAGCAAACAGGCCTCTAATGTCTCGGCTTCAAGCTGTAAGCCAGGCACTCCTGTATTATGTATGTGTGATTTTCATAGATAGCCCGCTGTAAAGTGTGCCCTGTTAGTGCATCTTTCAGACTCAAAGACACTGGCCTTGTTAATATTTCATTTAGTACATACTGTAGAGTCTCATTTATATTACTTCTATAATTAATGGTGATAGCTTAGGCACTGCCTTTACAAGGAGAGATCCCTGTATGTTGGTCGATGGATAATGAGAAACAATAGATATTTCATTCACCAGCAGCTTGTTGCTAGTTAGTAGGAAATTATCGTGTGTACTGTTGCTTTAATTGCCAGGGTAAATAATGCCGCCGCTGTGTTAGTGAACGTTTTAAAGCACTTGATGCAAATAGACTAGAAACAAAACAAAAAAAAAATTACCTTTATTATGCTATACCTTAGCATAGGGAGTTAAAAAGGTATGTCTTAAAACATTTGCGTTCTATCATGCAAATATATCTTAATATGCATGTGCTGACTATTCCACTACTGTATTTTAGGAAATACAATTATGCTGCCTTTCTCTTCTCCTATGTAGACTGTAAATAACTGTAGATCTTYCTCTTGTTTTCCTATGTAAATATATGTAAATAATAACAAGCTATGCATGCGGATATTCTAGGCAATTTCAGGTACTTTTATAATCTGAAGGCATGTACTTGAACTGGTTTGTTAAAAAAAAAACAAAAACTCAACTCTCTCGAACCCTTTAAAGCTCATTAGCAATTAAAGATTTCTTACTAGACTGGTTCCTTCAATCTCGGTTGCTTTTTTGCTTATTTTTTCCCCTTCTTTGTCAATACCGTCTCCAGAGACCCGCTCCCGAGGACGCATACTCCAGAGGTGTTTTCCCCAAAGCGTGCAGCCCACAGCTCGCCCCCCAGCAGAGGCCGGGCACTGCTTACACTCAACCCAGGCCCCAGCGGTAAAGCCCAGCCAAGACTCTGATGAGTCCTGCGGTTTAAGGACATTTTCTATTTCATTTTCACAGCCCAAGAAGCCAGGACCCACGGCCCGCGTGCAGGACCGCGTTTCCGGGCAGCCGAGAGCTGCCCGTGCCTTTGCCGCGGCTCCCCGGCGCTGCTGGAGCCGGGCTGCTCCCTCCCTCGTGCTTTTCGGTTTGAACACACTCTTTACGTTTCCCCTCCAGCCTGCTTATGACTTTGACAGACTGTGAAAATAATTCGATAAATAGCTTGATAAATTCCCCCATCTCCTTCCTTCATTGCTGTAACACCGTTTGTGGGAGCCTTTCAATTGAAGGAGTGTGAACAAAAATGAAATTACCTAAGCTTACAAATCAAGTCACCTCCTGCATAGCGATTTGGTGGCAAGGTTTCAATTTATTTTTTTCCTTCTTTTTCGTTGTTGCAATAAATGAAGATTCCGATGAGGAAACTGGTAGGGAGAAAAAAAAGAGATGCATTTATCCCTCAATATAGTAAAGGGGGGAAAAAAATCCCTTCTGCATTATCCATGGAAACTAAATGCAACAACAACTTTTTAATTGAAAGAAAACACCTTTCATGTTTGAAGATACTTTTCCCAGAGCAGATATATAAGGATAAACACATTAATTGACAGGATCTTCATGACTTTTTAAATTCCTCAAACTTAACTCGATGTCTCAGGAAGATCTCTTTCCAGTCCTTGAAGACTCTTTTAAGATGAATGTTTAAAAAGCTGAGCTGACATGGGCATTATGTTCAAGTGCAAGCTGTACTGTTCTTTAATAGAGGGCGTAGAAGTGGTTCATAGGATTATTATCTTTCTACAGACAAAACCCATTACCTTCACACTAGGAGGGAAAAGCTAGTTTTTAACTTATATAAAATGGAATCAATTATCAATATCTTTGCATGGTTTCGTGGCGCTGCTGGTAATAGCAGAGGAGCGTCTCAGTTACACCCTCAGCAGTGCTAGACACCCAGCGTGACGGGGCAGAGGCGCTGCTTCCTACGCTGGGCTCTTGTTACACCTTGCGTTTAATAAAATCGCAGCTGCAGAAGGAAAAATAAGTGGCAAGGATTTGTATGCAGCGCTTCCACCCTGAATGTCACAAGAGGAGATAGGAATCGCATTTTCAGACTGATCTTAKGGCTACTTTAAAGTTTTCCCCAGGAAAATGCAAACAAGTGAATAAAAAGCAGTCATCGATGCAAAGTCAAATTCAGTGGCAAACAGTAGTACAGGTCAGAGCATCCATACAGTGTGCTGTCTTTGGTGTGGAAGAAAACTCTCCCTTAGCAACCTCTGCCATATAAACCTTCCCATCCAGCCGCTGAATAATCCTTTCGTTGGCTTTACCACCGACTTTCCACTGATGATCACGTTTCCAGGGAGAGAAGGAAAACTGGAAGGTTATTGGTGGCTTTTCCCAGCGAAAGCAACCCCGCATGCCCATCACTTCTTAAACTATTAAAAATAAAAGTCTCATTTATTTCACTAGACAACTTCCAATTTACTCCCAGCTCTGTGTGGCCCTCAGCAGAGAGATCAATGATTGCATTAGCCGCCCTTAAAAAACTCTACTCTATGTCTCCAGCTATTTTACAAGCACACGCACACTCAGACACATGCAGATACGTGCAATATCTATAATACATAAAAAACATAATACTCTGGAAGGTGAAAATGGTGCTTGGGAAGGAAATGTTCATTATTAGACTCTTATCTGTTTATCCCATTCGTGAGATCTGCTTCTACAAAGTGCATAATGATAAATGGCACATTTGCAAATTATCTTCTGAGTGCTGATGAGAAATCAGCACCCTGCAAGTTACCGTGACTTTGAGTGAGTACACGCCACTGCAAGGCTGCTTTGCTGAAACGCCTGCCAAACGAGTGCATTAGTATATTAGGAATCTAATAAATTGACTAACAAGCATTTGATGAAAAATAGCTGTAACATCCGTTACAGTTATCATCACAGCCAACAAGGCTACCGGGTTCGGGATTTTGAAGGCACGGCTGCTGATAAAAGAGATGTTGCTGCGCTATGTCACGTTCTCGCAGTGGCATCTCCCTCGCAAACTGTGCACCGTGCACAAATCCCCAGCAAGACACAGGCCCTCGTTTACTTAAGCTCCCCTCTGCTTCTTCACGAGACGTATGAGGATTTATACCATCGCAGCCTTGCTCAGTCTTGTCGTTTCCCTCTCCGTGCAGAAACTAGGCTGCCCTGATGGGGGAGAAAGCTCTTTTGGCAACCCCAGCCCGAACAAGCGTGCCTGCCTGGGACGAGGGGGGTGGAGACACCTCCTATTACACCGCTCATCGTTGCTCAAACATCTGATACTGTTTTCATGTTCACCATCCTAAACGTGTCTCTTGGTAAGCTTGTTAACTATGCTCACAAACATGAGGTTGAAAGGACCGAAAAGGCTGTGGTTATAGTCACATCCAGCAGATAGGCTCTGTGTTATTTAATACCCTGCAGTCAAATTAGCTTCAGGAGTGGCTCAGAGTCCTGCTTCTAACTCAGGGTCCTGGCAGAAGAATTAAAACTCAGGAAATAAATCTTCATACAGCACTTAATCCATGTCATTCACTGCTTCCAGTGGATACTCAGGAGCTGGATATTTTAAAAGCCTGGCTGCTTTGACGGTTACCAACAGTGATCCTCCTCTTCGTGTGAATGCTCTCCCTGCCTGGGAAGCAGCAAGCCCAACTTGTTTGGACCCCGGGCCCTGCAAACCTAAAGCAGGGTAGCCAAATGCTCATGCCCAACTGTGTCCACAGCTCGGAGCAGGGGTTTGGCCATTCCCCCCGGTGCAGCGCTGCACCAAAGGCGCGCTGGGGACTGCCGCTCCTCCCGGAGCACCGGGCAGGGGACGCTACATGGCAGAGCACAGCTACAGCCTGTCCCGGTAAAGCCAACATGAGTAAAGGATGTATATTTTAGACTAATTAATTCTAGTAAGTGCAATATACCCTTACATTCCCTTTCCAGAATTCTTCTGCATGCCGTTTAATTTGTTTAAAGCAGAGAGGAACCTAATTCATTATAAATGCCCATTTGTTGTCCACTGGCAAATCCCAGCAGGTGCTTTAAAACGATGCACATTTCATAAAAGCTGCTGCTGTATCTTTCAGAAATGCACTTCTGCTTTCACCTGAGACATTTGCAAGATCCCCCAACTCCGACAACAGCCGCTCTCCAGTTTTGTTTAGCTTATCATCAACAGACCCTGCCTTTGTGAGTGGACAAGCCATTTGAGTGCGCACCACGGTTATAATGGCCTGACTGACAGCTCAGCCAGATAAACACAAGAGAATAACAGGCGTAGGAACAATCTGGGTATTCATTTTGTCCGTTCAACCGGGTTGAAAGGATTTGCCAGCCAAGGGCACAACACTTCAGGCTAATTTGCTCAGCCAAAGCGCTGCCGGAGTGTAAGGCTCCAGGCGGGTGGCTGATGCTGGGGAGATCGGCGTCCCCACATGCGGGTACTTGTTATTCACCTCTTCCGCACAGGAAACGAAAGCACTATTTATTCAAAGCATTCATTTGAAAGAGGAAAACATATAGAAGTGAACTTTGTTACAAAACTCGAACCCTCCTCATTGTTTCCCTGCTCGTGCATCAGCTCCAGCCTCCTGCCCTCGCGCGCAGAGCCTGACACGCTGCAGCGTCTCTCTCCCCGCTCATTCTTTCCTGCGGCACGTTTGCACCTCCCTTAATCCTCGCATGCTTTTCTTAGCCTGGTCTCCTGCTTCACCTCCTGCTTCACACCATCTTGATCCTACAACTGAGACGGGGTAACTTTCCTTTGCTGCTCCCGTCCCGCTTTAACGCTACGCTCATTCGGCTTTGCAAAGCTCTGGAGCTCACCTCTATTTCCACAGCGCCTTCTATCTGAGGTGGGGTCCAGGATATCCTGCCTGTGCCGATCGCATGATAACCGCAATCTTTTGGCCGTTAGTTTAGCCTTATTCTGACAGGGGCCATGTGCTAGCGATGTGCTGCATCAGTCCTCACACCGCAACACACGATCGGCGCCCGCAGCACGCTCTCCTCCCTACGGAAAGCTGTCTCCCTAATGTCTCGCACACTGCAAGCATCCTGTGGCTGGGATGACAGAGCCACAAGTCCTTTGGTTAATCACATTAAAATAAATGATTGGCAGAATAGCCAGCCTCGTCCTGAGCAAAGGTAAGCACCATTCTGACATATTCCCTCAAGCAAGCGAGCAAAATAATAACAGTTTACGGTGGAGGTTTGCTAAGTTTGCTTCCATTAATTAAGCTTCATTTTCCAGCACGTTCCGTTTTTAAGCCGTTCTTTGCCTCACGGATTTTGTCCAGGACTGATTTACACAACACTTACACACCCTGAAGAGCRAAGGCCAAAACCTGCTCTCGGTCACAGCAGCACAGCTCCGCCGGCTGCAGCAAGCCGCAGCGCGAGCTGCACACAACGCGCAGCGGTTCGGCGGTGAATCTGCACCGTTCCAGGTCCTGGCTGACGGCCGGGGCTCGGAGGAGCCCCGAGCCGCCGAGCAGGAGCGGGGGACACAAAAAGCCGCCGCGCGGCAGGCTGGGAGCGCTGGCCCTGGCAGAGGTGAAGGGCTAACGGCTTCAGACACATCACGGGAGGAATTTAAAGTGCACCCGACATCTCTTTTGATCTACTCCTAAGAAGCATTAAAAGGCACACTAATGTGCTGCTTTAGTGCGTGTTCAGTGTGGTAGTCGGAGACATAACTGAGCCTTTCACAAAAGTCTAACTGGGGAGAAGAATAAACTTTTTGTTTCCTCTTCTGGACATGCCATCCTAGGAAGCCAGGCGGAGGTGACATTCACATGAAGTATGTTGCTGTTTTGCATTTTAAATCCAGGCATGCGAAATGTCGATTTAATGATCCTTTTGACTATTATTGGTAAATCAGTACATGTCCAGCGGTAATCCTGCTGATGCAGTAATTGATATTGCCCAGTGGTAAGTTAATCTTCCTTAAATGCTACTGAACACTGAAATTCACATATACCAGTGTGTGTGTGTACAYGTATATACTATATAGGTATAAATATACATAGAAATATTATAAATATATGTATAAATTGCTCACTAAAAACATCAAGTGAACACTAATATCGCATCTGAGCAACACAGTTCCTACAGCTGCCTTTCATCCAGTTGTTTGTCATGCTCACTGAGACCCTCACATACAGATCACACTCGCGTTCAATAACTGAGGTTTTGTGCACTGAACTAATGATACTTCTTGACCTCATCTGACTATTAAGCACTTTTGCGTCTCTATGCTTGCAGTTGCCATGTCAGTTTTTCTTTGCTCTGTAAGACAATCGCCCGTCACCATACCACGAACAAGCTGCAACAAGCAGAAAAGGCAAATAAAAAGAGAACATTCCTCCTTGTCTGAACCAATAGCAGGATAAGGAGAGGGAGTACATGGAATACAGGTGTGAATTTAGTAACAGAGATAAGGTAAGGAAGGACATTACTGGGGCATGCTGAATTTTGCCTGTGCCTACTTGGTCATTGCTGCTGCCTGCATCAGCTTGGGTGTACGTTTACATGCCTGATCAGACCTATGTTCACCCAAACTCTAGTTTCTTCTCCGTACAATGGTCTTGCCGACATCTGCTGTGATGACAATGTATAGGTCCCTGATTAGCTCTGTGTAAAGCCCTAAATGCTTTAATTTCTGAGAGCAGCACAGTGTTGATGTTGCCTTCTTCATTTGCCTGCAGCACCTCTCTCCAGCCTCAGGGTCTTGGGACAGCGTTCTGCACTGCAGGACTAACCTTGCCAATAGTATGACACTAAGATATGCACCTCTTTCTTACACTACTTTGGCACAAGACAGTCTAATCTGTGAGAAACATTAACTTCCCTTTCTTGAAGCTCTCAATCTAGCCACAAAATTTTAATGCAATGGAAGAGGAGACTGAGAAATGGGCAAGCTGCTACCTCCCCAGCGACCCCTACAGCTGGACCTGCTGGTCCGACACTAATCTAAAGGTTGACTCTGAACTGCTGATAGACACCACATCTACCCCAAGAAGATAATGTGTCCTATCAAGTTAGGCAGGTAGAAGAAAAAAGTGATTAGGCAGGGCAGGGTACATAACAGACAGGTGTGGATTGTGCAGGTGGAAACCCATGCAATTCTATTCTCTTTACACGATATTCATAAAACACCGGCAGTTTATTCTAGCTGGTGCCAGCTCAGCTTGAAAGGAACCCCCTTTCAGAGACCACACATGCTGCTCAATGCTAGAAATCCACTTTGTGACTCCTCCTGTTCCAGCTTTTGGAGACCACATTTTTTCTTGACATCAGCATAACTCTCTTCTGATAAACAAGCCACATTCAATGCCACCACAAAGAGGAAACACAGTTTTCTCTGGGCTACTCCTCTGGCTGATGTTCAAGAGGGTATCTGAGAAGAGCATCTTAAAAGGTGGTAAAATGAGGAAACCCCACTAGAATCTCAATAAATTGTTTGTCCTACATCAAAAGTTTCAAGTACAAAAACATACAAAAAACTCCAGAGCTTCATACACAAGGGCTTGATAGGTCTTCCTTTTGAATCATCTCTTTATATAGAGCTTTAAGAAACAACCAGTGTTGGAAATCTAGCTTTTGCAGTATTTGGTACCCGGACACATCTCCAAAAATGCAGCCAAAGCTTTCCTGAGGGAATGTGTAAGATGCTTCTTCTAAAGGCAAGGGCAGATGAGGGGAACTGAGCACAGCATCTCCTGCATTGCCCTACCATGGATGGAGGGAGGGAGGGAAGCAGGGGGACATGGACACGCCGCGGTCAGGATGTCTCTCGGCTGGAGAGCTAGAGTTGCCTGCACCTCTACAGTGTGAACATGCACGTGTGCTGTCACTCAAAGCAAGAAACATGTTATTTCAACAGGATACACATCTCTCATGCGCTCTCCAGTAGGAGGAATGGAAATGTGTCTGGCTCCCCAGCAAATGCACGTAAGATTCTTTCCACTAGATACCAGCCAGTTGACTCTATCTCAGTATTTTTCCATTTGCTTTATACAAGTAAAAATGATGGTCTACAACAAGATCTCAATCCCTGTTTTGCTACAATGTCTTATTTTTATAGGAGAATACTCTTTTGGCAATAAATTTCTATTAAAGTGCAATGTCTTCTTAAGTGGCACAATCTTTCTCAGTTGGTATCATGTGAAATATATTTATGTTCTCTCCAAATGCTATTTTGGAGTTGTGCTATCTAACACTCCTTATGTACTTTTGATCATTTTTTTCAGCATGGTTAGACTGTAGAGGTAAAAACTACTCCATGGAGTAAATGATACTTAGCTAAAAGATTTTTAGGTCTTACTTTCTGACAAATCCAAAAGCAAATTTGCTGCAAAATAATGAACTTAAGTGACCCCTGCTGACTTCTCAAGGAATGACATTCCATAGGGAGTTCCATCTACATAATGATTCAGGTACAAAATTAGTCTGTTTATCTCTGCTCTTTGGAATTTTTCATGGAAAAGAGAAAGAATCGTTCTTCAGAATGTCACTGGCCATCTGAAATGTCACTTTAGTCTATAGTTTGGGGTGATCCATCTCATCATAAAAAGGATAAATGGTCGGATTTGAACCCTTGTAGTTGCTACACACAGTTAATTTGTTTTTCAGGACTATTATCAGTTAAGCATAGCTGGAATCTGTGAACTTCCTATATTTGCCCATATATCTGGCTGTCACCCTTCTGGCTTTCTGCGTGGTG
This sequence comes from Apteryx rowi, assembly GCF_003343035.1. Classification (NCBI taxonomy): domain Eukaryota; kingdom Metazoa; phylum Chordata; class Aves; order Apterygiformes; family Apterygidae; genus Apteryx; species Apteryx rowi. Next base: position 9,444,424 of record NW_020447196.1, on the reverse strand, counting down.
TAAGGGGCTAATAAAAGGTGGCAGCATGTGATGTCAGATAGTTTGTCTCTGCCTCATTTAATCATTCTGAATGGGATGACCCTCAGCTCCATGACCTGGTCTGCAAGAGGGCTGATGAGAGTTACTTTTAAGCCATCAGGTCAAACTGTTGGCAAGCCCACTTCAGCATCCCCACAACTCCAAAGTAAGAAAAGTGGCCTTCCCACTTTAGATGCAGTATTAAAGGCAGTTGACAGGAAATCATATATCCTGCCCCCTTTTCACTCCAAGTTTTAAATCCTGATGCTTTTGAGGTTAGTGGGAGCCTTGCCGTTGACCCAGCATTTCAACCACAGTGGTCAAGTTGGAATAAATGTAACTGGATTACTCTTAAACTCATTGAAAACCTAAAATCCTATTAGGTTATAGAGGCATCTTAATACTCAAGAGACACTTGAAACTGCAGAGGCTCAGGCATCTCATACAAAACTCTGAAAGCGTACAAATGAGGTGGCAGTTCTGCTATTGTGTTTGTTACACTCTTAAAATATATGAGTTAGGCTTCCAGCACAAATCATGATGATATTGTTAGGTGCAGTTGACTGTAGTGCAAACTTAATCAGAACATCGACACCTCAAACAAAAGAATTGCAAGTTCAGATAATCATTCTCAGACATCTTATGACCTCATTTGCAGTAGAGTTATGACTGGTTCATGCAATTTAATTGCAAACAAAAATGTTTATCTAAAAAGAGGACATACTTAAAAAAAAAAAGATGTTCCTATTACACTTCATTTTCTGTGTTGGTGTTTACACAAACTGAGATACTACATGTGCTGGAAATAATTGGGGAATGTCTTATAAATGCACAAAGACTATCCACTCATGTAGGCTACAATGGGTTAAATGCATTCAGGTATTCTTGTAAACTGCAATAGCAGATAAGGTTTCCTTTTAATTTTTCTTGGACTAGGTATTAATGCAAGTTATGACCAAGAATTTAGCACATCCATTCAAATTATACCTAAAGCACTAAATCCAGCACAGCAGTAATTTTCTAGTCTTTCATGCTTCCCAACTTAATGAAAAGAGACATAAATGTCCCAACCACAGATTAATTAGATGCAATCATTAAGAATTATTTCACAGGTATCTTTTGCTAATACACATATTATCATTGAACACTACCAACCCTGTTTAGAAGGTTAATGTTATTTTGGAAGAATATTTACAGTATCAGTGATAGAAAACCCAATACCTAAAAAAATATTTTCCACCTGCAGCTATCTGTCATCCATCCCACACAAGCTTTGAAAGCTTTCCACTATCTGTCAAAACACAGGTTTTGATGCAATAAAGACTGTAATTATTGAGCATTTACGAGAAATAATATTTTCCCTCTGGTACGTGTTATAACGGTTGTTAACATGCAGGTATGAATACTAATGCTCCAAGCCCACCTATCCACTTCTTAAATGATGAGGATTTTTTTGAATACTGATATAAAGGAAAGTATAATGAAAGAGCAAGATAAGACTGAATACAGGTCTTGAAAAGTAAACGTCAATCAGAATAAGGTTTTTAGAAGCATAAGAAGTTGATCTGAAGTAGAGTTTGGAAATAAAGCTGGCAATTAGATCCCTGGATATAAACAGCACTTCTTTTGTGCTGAAAAAAATGATCTTTTCGCAACCGAGATACAAGGCTACAAGACGCACAAAGGAAACAATACTGAGTATGCATCAAAACAACCCTGCAGATGCCATGCTAGCAGATGGCTTAAGCCGGCTGAATTACTGTATAAACATTTAACTTAAAGTTTGATTTTATAAGTGTGGAAATTATACAAAACAAAAAGAAAATGATTCTAAGAAGCACTTAAATTAGTAATTTGTAATTTTCTCTGCGAATTTGGCATAGCTCTGTTGCTTTGCAAGAGTCCTTTGAAGAGGGAATTCTGGAAATCTCTGAAAGAAATTGCTTACCATAAAAGGGAACTTATATGAACACACAAAATTAAGCAAGACATTTAAAGGTAAATATATACCTTTCCACTGCTGTTGCAGCTAGAATCCATTCCAACTGCAAGTTAATAAAAACCTAAACCCCTCCCCACTCTCCATTTCCTCTTTCGTGGGTAGATAACAAAGGCTGAGCCTTTTTGTTTATATCTCAGTAACTTCTACAGCAACCACTTGGTATGTCACTTGGGCTCAATTGTAATGTGCGGGCAGGAAGGACACAAGAGAAAATGGCTATTTGTACATAGATRTCTTCAACAAATACCACTCAGAAGGTGGAAAGAGAAAAATATACAGGAAAAGGGAAGGATTAATGCAGAAATAATGTGACTCCTCGCACTACAGTGTACAGTCTTGATAATACAGAATATCACCATCGTATTGATGGGTTTGGATTGCCTGATTAATGCTTAGACATGTGTCTCAGATGAACGCATTTGATCGTTTTGCAAAGAAACAACTGGAGGCTGACTATGGGCACGGGGTTTTATCCTGCTTCTGCCGAGTGCCAAAGCAACCCATTCTCAAATTTGTCCAAAACAGTGGTGAGAGTCCTTCTGGCTTTGCTGGTGTGTGAGTTGACCCTGAATGCGCCTAGCACTGAATACTGTGCTTTTCACAATGTCAAACCTGACTCTTCAAACCCCGTGCTGCAGTAGCACCATTGGCATTAGTCTGCACCACATCTTCTTCAAACTGCTCCATAACAACCATAAGCACAACTGCTGCCTATGCTGCAGATATTTAGACTTCATCACCCTGTCTGGGAAGAGTAACTCACTATTTTACATTCTCTGCTCCTGCAAAGCCATTACTTGGTATTCCAGAATTAAGACGGCAATTACATCGACTGCAGATAGTACTAATAAAAGGATAGGACAACTGCTTCCTCAAAACCTATGTTTTCCCAGCTGTCCACATTCCAATTTCCTCATTTGGTATAATGATCAAGAAGGGCTAATAACCCCTCCCTTTAAGCAGTCTCGCTGTGCCAGGGACAAAATAAATTATCATCCCACTTACATCCTAATACAGAGCAAATTCTTGTAATGCTTTCCTCCTGTTCTTCACTCTTTTCCTCTTCCCCTTCATTCCCTTACTCATAACTCCTGTCCTTCCAGGTCATCAGATCCAAACCAGCCACATTCCTGCTTGTGATCCCCTGATATCATGACACAGAAGATCTGGAAATCGAACTGATTTAGGAATTATCATAGTGGTTTCAAGCCACCTCACCCTCCTGGGTAGCATTTTGAGCCTTGTAGTTCAAAACTGTATGCTTTCTAACCCCCACCTGGTGTTGACCTTAGAGGAGAGGAAAGGGTGAGAAAACACCTTGTTAACTGCCACCCCTGGGCACCTCTGGATTCCGATCCCACACATAATTTAACTAATTAACAGATTCACTTTGTCTAGCTTTCCTCCCCACTTTTCTTTCTGCTGCCATTTTATCTACAGTCTTTCTAACTTCTCCCTCTTGGTTTTTATGAATCTGGCAGGCCTAACTCCAGAACTGGATTCTGAATTTGCATTTCTCTAATATTTGAATGTGAAATGCTGAAGTTGAGGTTTGTTTTAAATGTCCTGGTGCTGGAAGAGCTATTAAAAAAACATAATGTAAAGAAAGTAAACCTCAACACTTTGATTAATAACCTGAAAATCCATAATAAAATGCAAATAAAATGATGTTTGTTTAGTGTAGATCCTAAACAAAAAAGTGACACCGTAAACAAAGCACTTCATGTGTAAGATATGATGATGAAGATGATGATATAATAATGAAGCTGTACTGTATATTCTATATATGTAAAACCCTGTTGAATTAATATTTGATGGGAAATACATTTGACAAAAGGATAGACTTAGCGTAATCAAACTGTGATTGACCTATAAACACACTACTAATAAAAAACTTTTTCACATGACCTTATGCCTGCTTAAGCAAATTATCTCTAAATAAACAAGTAGTACACAGACCTAAGGAAAATATTAAACTATAAATTGCCTGTCTACTTCTTCTCTCTTTGAATGTTGTTGAGATTGTAGTGCAGAAGTTTGTCATGACTCAGGCGATAAATCTTAATCTTCAGCTACTTTATAAAAATCACATTTATATTCAAGTCCAGGGATCCTGCTACAAAGAGTTGAATTCAACAGACTATGAATTGCTATTATGACTGGACCTTCAATATTTTGGGGGGTATTTTGTTCCTTTTTGGCTGCTGGTGTACTGTAAGAATGAAAAAAACAAAGGTAAAATTTAACTTAGATTCTCATAGGCAGACACGTTAACAGAATATTCACATATGCTAAAAGCACATTTAAACATTTCCTGTTTCCAGAGATGGTTAGAAGAAGAAATTCAGATGAACTTTGCATTTTGGAACAAGCATCTCCATGCAATGCCTCCCTCTCTCTTTTAGGATGATAAAAGTTGGTGTATCTATCCTGTCACTGTCTGAGCTAAAATACATTATTAAAACCTATAGTTCATCTACAGTGCCATAAATCACCACTGCTATATAGGTTCTACGTTTTAATTTCACTTCAATCAGAATCAATTATTCCGCTTGCCAGCCCTGGCCTCCCTCGCGCAGCACTGGGGGAAGGAACATCTGCTGGTGACACCGTCACCGGGGGCTCCCGCAGACTGTCCCCCACACCCTGCTGCCTGCCACCGCTCCGGGGAAATCATCCAGCTGCTCCGTGGCAGGAGAGTCCAGCGCTGCTCTGCTTCTCCGTTCTGCAGGCAAGCTGCAGGTAGATGCAAGAAGCCTGTGCGGTGCAAATGCTTACTGAAAGGGCTGGGATTGCTCGCACCGCTTCGGAGCCACCTCGTTTGGGTGAGCCAGCATCTGCAAATGGGGTGCACGGCCCCGTCTGCGCTGAAATGTCCTGGCATCTCACCTATCTGCGAATCTTTGTGATGTGCAAGCTTGGAGGTAGCACACAGAGCAACATGCACAAATATAACCACAGGCTTTATGTGCAGTGACACCAGTGTCATTTGCATGTCACGTATACTTAGAAATCTCTTTTGGCAATTGAGAACTATGAAGTCCGGTTGTWCAAGATCCAGTGCAGGTGACAATCAGAATTACAAGCAACATCACTAAACTATGCTTCAAAAAGCAACTTTAATTTATATATGATTGACAGATTTTTACAGAGACAGACACACATGATTTTCACAACGTGAACATACAGGGCAGGAAACAAAGTCCTTATACTTTCAGACAGGCCAGGCCACTGTTTAGCAAGCACAATAGATACTGGTTATAGAGTGCAAGCAATCCCAGCCTATGTTGGTGCCGTCCACCCTTAGCTGAGTCACCCCGTGGCTTTGCRTGAGCAAACGCTCACCAACATGAGCACTGCAATGAATTCCTCACCAACCTGGAGCTTAAACGCTGAAACCAGCAATGACAGCAGCGTGCGAGAAAGCAGGACACCCACCCAGTAGAAGAGAAAAAGGAGGAAACTGATGTATGATGAAATGACGAATGTTTTTCATTAAGAAAAACGACAACAGCAGCAGACTTTTTCTTTTAAAAGTCTATTAGAAACAAGATAGAGCCTTGATCCAGATCAAATTCAGTGAGTTCTGAAAATAAAGACTCCTTTCAGCAGTAAGCTATCGGCAGGTTATTCTCCTGGTTACACCCTAATTTCTTTGGGGTGAGGGCCTTTATGTCTTCCATCTGCTCAGGGCCAAGCTCATTGGGCTTCTTGATATCTTAATGCATGTTTACATTTTGTGATGCCATGTATGAGGGATAATTAACCATGCTAAGAAGGGGAAATCTCCCTGGATAGATGAGCTGGTTGAAATTGCACTAGAGATCTAAGTTTGATCATGCAAGTATGTTCACAAATCCTTTATTGGCTGCCTCCACGTCAGGTAAAGATGTCAACACCTCCGCCCCACTTCTCCCTGCTCCTCATTATCTTTCTGCCAGAGGTTACCACCCGCCACTATCTGCAGCCTCAGCTGCTCACCTCATCACTCCAGACTTGTTTCAGCTAAAGTGAGTGGCTTAGCAGAGAGCTATTACTTAAGCTGCTGAAGAGACCAGGCTTATTTTGCAGGAGCTCTGCTAGGGATTGCTCACCCAGGCCAGTGTGCCCGCAGGTCCGTCAGAGGGACCGCGATGTGCAGCTTGATGTGAGCTGGGGGCAACAAGCTTCTCGGCAGCCACAACCATGGTCAGACAAGCATGCACACCCACCGCTTTAGACTTTGCTCAGGCATCTCGGCAATATTAATGATGAGATCCAAAAATCTCCCTGGTGGGAATGAGCACAGCGAAAGCTTTAGTAAGGTAAAACAAAACTCTTGTTTCAAAAGGGAAAAATAATGGAGAACCAACACAGAGCGGTATGGCAACAATGAGTTTAAAACAGACCAAGCAGACTGCTGTATTTAAGAACTCTTGTAATGAGTTGATGCCTTATCTTCAGTACTTTGCGATTATCAAGGGCTTATGCTCTCTACAGTGCAGAAATTACACCCAGGACAGGCAGAAGTGAAGGAAGTCGCAGGAGGCAACAATGGGTCGTTTTCTGTTGTTATTGGCTTGGGCTGGTGGAGCACAGATAAAAGTTCAGGCTGCTTAATAGTCCAGAACTCACTTAAAGAGTCAATTGAAGCAATGGCAGAAACATCAGCACCTTCCGTGAATGCTGGTCACACTGAGCCAGCGTGGCTTGAAGTTGGTTTTTTTTTCTCCCCTTTTCCTTTCAAATAAAATAGCTTATGAATTGATTAGAGATAATAGATAGATTAGATTAGAGATAATAGCTAATAGATAATTGATTAGAGATAATGGATGTTGGAAAGAAAGGGGATTTAAGGAAGATGTAATGACACCACCAAAGCTTTGTTGGGTTGCTTTTATTAGCCTGAATCAGCTTAGAGCAGTCCTGACACTAAGAGGTTAGAGGAAGTCTGTTACAGGCTTGCCTATGGGATGAATGCATAACAAAATCCTTTCGAAAGGGGGAAAAAAGGAAAAAAAAAACCCAGAGACACGCACCAAAAGGGAACGACAAGTACAGTACTTTAACAGGGAAAATTTCCTCAGAAAGGAAGCAAGCAATGAGGCTAGGCGAGGAATAAATGGTGTAGAAATGACAATCGCTCTTCAGTCAGGGCCCATGACTGCACTCACTGCTGATAAGATCCAGCATGTGTCAGTTGTCAAGTGTCTCTTGTCACACTTCAATGTGAACTTTACAGCGAAAGGGGGACAAGAGGCAGCGAAGGGGAAAATGGCACGGCTCAGAAGGACTTGTGCACTCAGTGTGAAGCCATTTCAATTTTATATTCTAAAGGACTTTGTAGGTGATCCCGTGAATGCAATTATTCTCACCTAATAAAAGCAACATATGCTAAGACAATTAAAAGATTTTATTATACGTCTATTCATTGTATTTAGTTTTAGACAGCAGATAAACCTAATTTGAAACAAGATGCTTGCGAGAGAGGAAGCAGAAATAATCATGGTCTTTATCTATAAGAATGTTAGTGATTAATTATATTCTTTACATAAAAAGGTGAATTAATAGAACCTTCCTCTACTAATGACAATTTCACCCAGCAAATGAACAACCTAATTACAAAGCTCTCATTAAAACAGCATAACTGTTGACTTATGGAGTCCAGTTTTGGTGAGTGTACATTTAGTGATTTTTATTACTTGTCAGGAATGTCTATTTGCAGACAAATAGTTTGACATAAAATTATGAATCCATAAATGGATTCAATCTGTATCAGCTCCTCCTAGCCAAAAGTATCAAAGGCAGATGCAGTATGTGAACACACTCTTTGAGAACCCTCTCATTTTCTATTGCCAACAACGGAGTAGTGCTTGAAGAGAGTCTCTGCAGGCTGCTCTGCCTGAAACCATAGTCATGGAATGAAGTGAAACTGAAGAGAAACTCTAGATGTTATCGAATGAATTTTCTATTCTCTTAACAATCTTAAAACAAGGGAAACGGAGTCAAAGTGACCATTCTCAAATCAGCTAGCAGCAACAAAAACTGCAGGATGGGGCTAGCCACCTTCCACTGCTGATTGTTGGCTCTCTAAATTAGTGAGAAAAATACTGTGAAAATCTGTTAACAAAGAAAAAGGAAGAAAAAAGGGGGCCCTAAAGAACGAGGAGGTGAACAACAAAGATATTAAAATGTGGTTTTCTTTGGTCTCCTGCAAAAGGCACAAGTTCTATCTATACGATGTGGCCCATCACCAGAGCCCGGAGGTGCTTTGCTTGCCGAGCACCGGCCAAGCAGAATGAAACATCTATTTTGGGAGGGCAGAAGAGAAGCAGATGTAAGGAGCATGCTGCATTGTGCCGGGAACAAGCCAGCTCCTGGCAGCTCTGCCGCGAGTTTTGGACAGCTGTGGGCCCAAGCGTTCCTGTTCTACCTGCCCATCGCATGCCTCGCAGTTGCAACTGCAATGACATGAACGAGTGTCCTGGTGTGAAATTAAGCAGGACCCACTAGAATCCCTGTTATTTGTTAGAGTGATTTTCTTTGCCTTTAGCTGAGGATAGAAAAATAAGTATCAGTCACCTACATAGGTACTCCAGGCTGAGTACTGCTATTGATACTAGCTACCATCATCCAGACTTGCTACTGAGGAGAAAAACGGACTGAGATTAAAAATTCTTAAATCCTTAAAATAATTCCTCTTTGCTAACAGAGTCACAGTACAATTTAATTATATAGCATTTCACATACGAATCCACCACCAAAATTTTCTCAGCTGATTCCAGTTAACATATGGAGATACCAGTAAACTCAGTGCTATAGGTTTTATATCATACAAGTCAGTTCTTTAGACTTGCCTTACACAAGAATGAGAATTGATAAAGTGAAAACACAGTCAGGAGAGCACCCTGATTTGGGAAGTACCAGATTAAAGTTTCGCCTCAAAAACAGGGCCATAACTGCTGAGCACAGGTTTATAAATACTATTTGACTAATTATTTAGAACAGCAAAGCAAATGGAAAGTGTACCTAAACCAGTCCTCAGCTCTTTTCCCACCAGCACTTGAATACCTACAAAATGAAAATACCACCAAAGATCAGGCTAGTATGCAACATGACTCATTAATAATACAGATATTTATCAGCATCCTGTCAGAGAGACTCTTAAAAAGTAACTATGAATCCCATGTAGCACAGATCCTTTTCCTGGCTGCTGGTATTGAAGAGTTTATCATAATTAAACTTTGGACCACAGTCCCATGCAGAAACTCGCTGTTCTGCCTTCCTGTACCGCAGAGCAATTCCAGCGGATCCTGTGAAATGTAAGACCCCCTTCCTGTAACTGGCAAAGACCTTTAAAGAATGCCAAAAGCCACATTTTCTTCAAAGGTTGTGAACACTTCTTTTTGGAAGCATCTCAATTGTAGTCCAACACGTTGAGGTTTTTAATCCTTTTTATTTATTTTCTTGAAGCAGGCAGGCAGGTTTTTTAACTTTTATTAAAGCCACAATCCTTTACCCTCCTCCCYTGTGGAAAGAGTCTCTTTATTAAAACCTGTATCATTACTCCCTTATCCCCCCTGCTCCCCATCAACGCACAGGCCTCTATTCTTCCTTTAAAAATAAAAATGTGCACACGGGTGCAAAAGCTTGATGCAGAGCTTAATGTGGATCATACCTTAAAGGAAGCAAAAAGCTCTGTGCATGCTGACCTTACACTGTGAGCCTACGATAAAAAAAGACAGTTGGGTATTAATGTTCCACCTAGGTCTTTGTTTGAATATATAGATTTGGAAAGGAAACATATGGAGCTGTTATTATTTACATGATTGAAATCTCTTTTTTACTTGCTACCTCTTTATGATTACAAACTGGATCTGTGATGTGTAATGATATTCATTATCATACTAGTCATACTGTTAGTATTTAGATTTAGGCATATAGGCRTTGCATGTAGCATTTCATCCTATGAGTATCCTACATAATGAAAATGTACACYGCACAGCCCGTGTGTAAGAGGTTGATGCATTATAAAGTATGCATGCATTATAAAAGTATAGAGTATATAAAAGTCTGAGTGCTGCCTTTATAGCTGGAAAACATAGGAACACAGCAACAGTGTCGCTGTATTTTTGGTATGGATATATCATCTGAGTGTGAAGCAACTATAATGTACTCCAACCACAGTCCAAATTTTAAAGTACTATGTTAATATATGACCGCTCTGTACTAGGAAAAAGAATGCAAAAATGACAGGCTTTGGGGGTTTTTTTTGTTTTTTTTTTTAATTGACATGATACTTTGCAAAAGCTTGATGTTCTGCAGGGCAAAAAAAATAATCACCTGATCTTGATGTTGGAAAGGTGCCAAGCCCATCTGAGGTCCAAATCTATATGTACATAAAAAAGCAGGAAGCAGTCTTAAAAGGAAATGCTAATTAGCTTCCTGGGATTTCAAAWTTTAAAAGCTTCTGTGATTGAATTTATTTTAGCAATTCTTTCTTTAAGGAATGTGAAAAYTGGCCCTACAGTTGAGACTTCAAACAAAACAGGATGAAGAAGCAAAATCCCTAGTAATATTGCTTATTGCACTCAATATGATTATAGTCATACTTTGAGGACTGATCGATAAAAGAGAATTATACATCAGTATAATGACTATAAAAGTAAAATGACTTCTGGTCAACTTTATCAAAATACTTAGAAAAGCTGGAAGAGTATTAGCAATATTAAATAAAGAACAACCAGCAGTTTGAATAAGGGGACAGAAATGGGCTCTCAGTGGCAAGACTGCTATGATTTTTACATTGGATGAAGCATAAATTAAAATCTTCTGCATTATTAACAACAGTGAACACGTCCTTTGGGGCAGAGAGAGTAATGAAAGTTCACATTTGAATTAAAGCATGGACACTGCTGAATACAAAAAAAGTAAGGGAGAAAAACAWATAGAACATTTATGAAAAACGGTATGGCAAACACTACACAATGTGCAAAAGAGGACAGAAAAAGTAAATCAGGAGTTAAGTGTGCAATACTGATATTTTCATCCATGTGACTATCACACCAGCAAGCCATAGCTATGATCAGGTTTGGTTTTAACAGAATTATATCCTCCAAAATTTTAACACACAACAGCCCATTCTGAATTTCTCCATTAAGCCCTCAAGTGCCCAATGCCATGTGCTTGAAATTAGCTACGTGCAGAAGAGCCTTGATGAACTCAGGCTTCTGTGGTTTCATCCTTTCATCCCTTTTTTGCCCCACCACTAGCCCTACCCTGCTGTCCAGGAGCAAGGTTTTTCCCTTTTCCTGGAGCCAACCATCTTGCCAAACCCTAACAGCAACAGCACAAATGCAGAGCAAAACGGTAGTTACTTCAGATCAATTTTCAAGCTGCTAAGACATCAATTTAATATTCCAAGAACCATTGGACTTAACGGTTCAGTGCGTGGGACATCCCAAATATTAAAATTTCAACTAGCTCAAATCCTTCTGGCTGTTCGACCAGGCTAGTGGTGCTATGCAAACTGCCTGACACTCCCTCACCTTGCCCTTATTATGAAAATTATGCATTTTGTCATACTTATGCAGAAGGGCTGCTTTCAGCTAGAGGCTCAGAAATGCCAATTTTAAGCACTTTAATTTTTAATGCATGCCTTGTTTTATAGAGGTGACAAACGCCCATTACGATTGTGCTTTTTTAGATTTTGGAGCAGAGCAAAGGCTGCTTGCTTCCTTGAACCTTTGGGGTGTATGAAATGGCCAATGCACGTAATACCACAGGACTGAATTTGGCCCTTCTGGGCCGACACGGTGGACGGGACCCTTGTAAGGGGGTGGTCAGGGCTGTCCTGAAAGCAAACCAGGGCACRGCTCTGCAGAGCATACGCCACCCCAGCTGTAAAGCCACGGAGCTTGTTTGAACATAAGTTAATGGGATCTAGAGTCAATTGAAAACATTTTTGTGAAGAGTTACAGAAGGCTCAGGCCTAAGGGAAATAAAATATCGGTACCCAGTGGAAGCACACGAGGGCGAGACTTCAGAGCTGCGCCTCGATGGCTCCCACGGAGAACCGGGAGGAATTAAATGGGTCTGTTTATTGCACTGCACACTTAAACGCTGAAAAGAGACCCAGTGAATTTCTCCAGTGGGAAAAGCTGCCTCAGGGAGCAATTTAGCCCTTAAAAAAATGTATATTAATAAAAAATCAGCGCCCTCTGATTGTTTTGGCTTATAAGCTGTCTGGCGACAGACAAATCTTTTGTGCAGCTTTTAAAAGATGTAGCTGTGCAAATATAAGGAATTTCCAAATTAAATATTTAGGCATTAATGTGTGTTGGTAAAATCCTGTGTGAGGAGCAATTTTAGGAATAAAATTTGGTGACATTTGAGGTATTTTCCAAAAATTAAGCAACACATATTGAGCTATAGATTGGGTTTCCTGATAAGCTGTCTTTTGTGAAGTGAAATCAGAGCCTTAAAAGTTACACTAATGTGATTTATTCTTGATTTCCTACACATTAGCTTTTTTTCTAAGGTATGTTTAAACTTGTTTTCACAATAAAGGAGGTCAAGATGAGAATATAGCTGAACCTCCTGCCTGCTCTAACATTTTGCTGATATTTAAAGCTAGCATGGGTTGCCACAAAGCAGCCTTTTGAAAGAGGATCACTGCACCTGAAATGTAGATAGTTATAAAAATGGCATTAATTTGCTTAGACCGAGAGATTTTCACAGGAGAGCAACTAGCAGAAAACATTATGAAAATGTCCAAGAGGGCTGGTAATTGAGTTGATTAGTATGACCTTGGTTATGAAGGTAATAGAAGAGCGCGCGGTGCTTAGGCTGAGTTATAACCCCGCCGCCTGGCTGGCAGACGTGGCCAGGTATGTAATTTGCTCGGGGCGAAGCCGCGCAGCCGGCCGGCCCCGGCCCCGGCGGCGCGCTCGGACCGGCGGTCACGGGCATCGGGGGCCGCCGCCGCCGCTCGCCCTGGGAATTCCCCGCTGGCGGACCCTCTCTGCAAAAGAGCACTTGAAAAATGTGGCAAATCGCAAATAATCGGAAACCTGCAAGGAGCCAGACTGTAACGTTTCAGGGCAGAGACTCCACATCCCTAAGGATTAAATTGCAAGCCAAACGGAGCTGGATTTATTTAAGCGGAGATTCATCCGATCGCACAGTCCTGGCATTGCCTCTGAAGCCGTCACGTTTCAGTCCTGCAATAATGTCGCTAAGGCACTGAGAAAAGTAAAAGTTTGTCTTGCAGAGTGGGGACTTTATTTGTTCAGAAACCGATCCGGCCAAAGACACGCATGCACAAGTGCTCGGATTGCCCTTCTTTTATTAGATGAACTGTAATTATTTCAAGATATTTTAAGTGGCCTACTTTTGCAGAAAAAAAAATATGTATATATCACCCTAAAACAATTAGGCAAAGAAAGTAAGGAAACAAAATTCTAATTCTTATACTTTGTATTTATGCCCCTGCTGGTAACTTGGACATGATATAAATTATCTATTAGGCATCCATAGAATATGTGCTTCAAGAAAAAAGTAGTCACAGAAAGGAATCTTTAAAAGCTCCGTGAGTAATCTTTACATACTAAACATCAGAAAACGTAATTCGAAAAAAATCAAGGGATGGACCAAAATCAATGTCTTCAAAGTCTGCATAATTTAAATATTACCCCTTTGCTTCCTTCCCTGACAAGCTGTCTTGCTATTTTATTGCAAGTTTTACAAACAAACAACCAGTCAAGGTTTCTTAAAAGGAAAATGCCAACATAAAAGATTCAGTTAAATTAAAACTATTCAATTTAGTCTGTGTGTGTCCAAAGCAAACTGTACTTTACTGGGAAACCAGACACAGATATTCAACTAAAAAATTGCCACACAACAGACCTACAATTTTAGACCATATTTCCCTGCAAAAATCAGTGTTCTTCTGGTTTCACGGCTATCAGGATGTCATCATATTCTTATTTGAGGAAATCTAAGAGGATGAAAGGAGGAGATTAGGAGAAAATTTTGCATTTTCTTTTAGAAATTCAGAATCTTTCATTTCTCTTCATATATTTAAGTACCAAGGAGAAACACGGTTAGAAGTGGCATTAGAAAATAATCTAAGACATCCAAAGAAAACCATATTCTCAATAACATTCCAAATATAATTATTTCAGGGTGAGGGGAAAGAGGGCAGTTTCTGTGTGTCCATGTGTTTTAGAGCCTTGCAAAAACATAAGGCTCTCTGAAATCAGGTGTTATATATTCGGCTCTCATTTCACAGAGCTGAAATCAAACTGAATATTTAATTCTAAGTATAAACTAATGACCTGATCCTGAATCATGCAGCATGAAGATAGATTACTGTTGACATTCAGAGTCCCACTGAAATCCCTGGGATATTGTATGAGCAGAGCAGTCTGCCTGCGTGCTATACAATGCTAAATCAGGGCTCAAACCAGCAGTGCTGAAACAGAGTCTGAGATACTAATTCACAGTTACCATATTTAACACCATGGTTTTAATATCATTCCCTTTGCTATTTTGAAGGTCAGTGGATCTAGATGAAATTTCCCACACCCCAAACGACGTGCATGCTATTAAAATAATAACATACTTTCATTACAAAGTTCTGCTGTTAAAGGTTTGTAGCTCAAAATAAAGTAAAAGCAACTGAAGCCAAAACTTGAGTTGTTTGTAGAAGTTTGTAAGCTGCAAGCAGGACAGATTTACTTGTATTTTACCAGTACTGAGCTGATGCTAATTATCATTCTGTGAACCTTGGACAAAATCCTTGTCCCGTTGAACTGATGGGAGTTTTGCCATTGACTCCAGTAATGCCGGGAGTTCACCCTCCGCCTTAGGCTCTATGCCACATTGTAATATGATTTGCACAGTGAGGCCCATAAAGTTTATCTTGAAAGCCAAAAAATATTAGGTCAACTTGCAATCACTCTGATTTTTGCCTTTTCCGAGGGACAGCTTGTTTCAGTCTGCACTGCCGCCGCTCTGCGTGGTCCTGGAGACCAAAGCTGCTGGCAGTCCTTGCGGGAGCTCAGCCGGAGCAAGTGCCCTCCGCACAGCAGCGCCCGGTGCAGTTAGCCTGTGCCGGTATTTATTAGTATTTATTAGTATGCGCTACCCAAATTCAAAGACTTTCCAAGGAACTTTGACTGCAGCAGTAGCATTCTGATTTATGAAGCTTGGTTATCATTTTTAAAGCACGGCCCTATGCCTGGTCTGACTCGACTGACAATGACATACAGCCGGTGTGCTTGTCAAGCGTCCGGGGCCGACTGACAAACACCCCACACCCAGCACGTGCTTCGAGGGGGTACCGGACACCTCACTGTAACCAGCTCCAATCATAAGCAACAGTGCAAAACTGTGTCTATGAACATTGCATCACTCCAGCCAAAAAAAAAAAGCAAATCTGGTTTTACAAAACTAGCTCTGTGTAAGTGAAGCCTGCACTGCAGTCGCTACTGCAGAGCGAGAGATTTCCAGACAAGCCAGACTTGCAAAAAACCCCCAAAGAAAACAGAAATCTAATACCAGACATATGACTATACATGTGCACTTGCATGCCAACATGGATATTTGTTTGCTACTTCTAAATATGGGCGTTAAATACTTCCTCTCTCTCCACACCAGACCATCCAATTTTCAATAAACCACTTCAGAACGTATTTGAACATGCCTACTTAATAGGAGCAAAATGTCATACAACCAAAACATCCGTCCTGTGTGGAGAAAGCACATTCCCCATTACAAACATACGGTAAAGGTAACTAGAGGAGGTATAAGAGGTTATGGAGATCTAAGCGACGGAAACAAGCCTGTCTGGAGTCCAAAAGAATTACATTAGAGATGCTCGAGTGTCATTTTAAGAGTCTGTATCTTGACATCAAGCAGCCAAAGATTCTTTCATGGTATTTCTTCAAAAAAGAAGGCAGAAACACAAGTAGGGATTTTCTTTTATGCTCATCAAGATAAAAACTGAGTATAAACATTGAAGTATTTATTCTCACAGCAACCCCATGAAAAACACCGTTATTCCCATTTTACAGATGAGGAACTGAGTCACAGAAAGACTATCTGGCTCCTGGTTGTAAAGGTGGTTTAAAAAAATAAACTGAGGACTCTGGGTTCACATCCAGTGTCTGAGCCACAAGACCAGCATTCATCCTTCACAGTAAGGTCAACTTTTCATTCAATAACTATGAAGGTGTTGAAGGAATTCAGTAAATCCTTCCTCTGTAAAAGCTGCTAAAAGCTACATGACATTAAGATGAAAACTAGTAAACCTGAAGTCGGGTAACATATCCACTCAAGCAGGCTCCAAAGAAAATGTGGAAAATAGGTGTTTCATAGCTGAGGCAAGAAAGAGAAAAACAAAACGTCTTTGCAAATGATTTTGTTTGTGCGAGTGATGTGCTTTTGCTGAAAGATCGGTGTGTGCAAAAAGGGTATATTTTTGGTGTGTCAGCCTCAATTACCCGCAATCTAAGAGTGAAAAGCGACAGCCTTCTCCCAGCAGCCTCTTCCGTAAGAGCAGCCCGGCAGCCTGAAGCCCTGCTCCCCGGCGTGACCTTTCCGCCTGTACGAGTGGGCACAAGGCAGAGGACCGTTTTATTTAGACTCATTTCGAGAAAATCGCTTGCTGGGTTTTGGTTTCCAGCCACCACCGCCCTCTGCAAGGGATTTCACTTGGAGCGTTAACAGGATGAATGCGAACCCCTCCACACCAGCTCGCTCCTACCCGTTCGATACATATTCATGGCCATTTGCCCGGTTTTACAGAAAAATGCTTATGAGCGAGGAGGTGGACGGTGCAGACTGCTGCTGGGGTTACTCCTAACGCGAATGTTTAACGAGGACAACGCAGAAAGCGGCCCGACCAGGCCAGCTGGCTCCTCGAACAGACGACGCGCGAGAAAGTGGCGGACCCTGGAGCCCGCCGCGCTGCCAGGCGACGCAGCCGGGGAGCGAGGGCCAACACGACACCCGGCCACGTCCGCCGGGCAGCTCGCTCCCAAGCGCGGCGCCCGGCCTGCTCCCTCCCTCCCCGCCCCGCTCTCCCCGCTGAAGCCCAAGCTGCCGCCTCGCGTGTCCCCCACGACCAGGGCGTCCTCGGCTCTGTCACCGCGCTCGCTGACCCTCCGGCGAGCCGCCTCTGACCACCAAATGCGCGCGGAATAAATTACCGCTGACACTCCGATATTTAATTATGCAGCTGTCAGAGCGGCCCTTTCGAAATTCATTTTAATAAAGCGGGAACTTTTCCCTCTCAAGGTTAGAGTCAGGGGAGTCACCTTCGGTGTCAGCGCGAGGTCTGCGCCGCGCGCTCCAGCCCGCCGCCCGCAGCCTGTCACTCGGCCTGATGGAGGGACCAGATAACGGCGGCGCGGCGGCGTCCCCCGGCCTCCCCCGCCCCGCCTGAGCGCACATCCTTCATTTAAACCCACAGTAATGAGGACCTCAAAGTCAGGCGGGCAGCCACAAGGGCAGCTCGTCGCGGGGGGCGGCGGGGGGGCGGCGAGAAATAACCGCTGCTTATTGTGAAACTCGCTCCGTGATAGAGCCGCAACCTAAAAGCAATCGTGTTCGGCTCGCCGTTTTAACCGGTTAACCCGAAATATTTAACAYGTTAAAAAATGCGAGCGGAAACCAAATGCATGCAGCCACAGGACCCTGCACTGCTCTGCGCCRAACGGGGGCGAGCAGAGGAATATCGCGTTGTATTTTGCTACAAGCAACGTGTCTAACCAGGTTTGTCTGCAAAAAATTTAGATCATAAAGCTATGCAATGAAACTCCTTACAAACCTGCAGCGTGCAATGCATAACATACACATACTATAATGTAGCTAGTATATTGATCATATGTGCTTTTTAAGATACTTAAATGAAAAGCTGTAGGATGTGTGTATACCTAGCTATGCATACACACACACACACACATATAAACCTAGCATATTAATAGGTACGTGAAACAGCTCTGTGTAATAGAGTGCTGGCCATAAGAACCTTTGCCTTCACAAAAACAGTGACTATTTTTAAATGTGGTTCACTCTCAACTGAATCTTCATATTTGCAGAGCCATGCTTTCTAAACTTTTGATTTTTTGGAATGCAGCTGTGAGAAAAATAGATAAAAGTTTACCCTAAACAGCCCTAAAAATAGGCAAGCAAGAATTTAGTTGATCTAAAGTAGGAGAGAAAGAAAAATGAGCAAAAAAATGACCTATATATATTCCAAATCTCCTTGTTTATGTGACAACACTTTTAATTTCTAAGGTATAGTAACAATGTTAATAAAAATTTTCACTTACACATGATATTTCATCCTAGAGATCCTACAGTGCTATATAAGCACTGGAGAATTGCCTACACAACGTTTTCCCAAGTATGATTATACTTCTTTTACAAATGGGTAAAGTGAAAAATATGTAAAGTGAGCRTGGGCTTCTAGGGAAGCCCTGCATTGCCTAGTTTAAAACAAAAGAAATTTTGCTAATGGGAATGACATTTAGGGAATACCATCCCACAGGTGCTAAGCGACCTGTCCCCAGGCACGAAGCGAGTCAGCACCTGACCCAGGAAAAGAAATTAAAGCTTTTGTAAAAAAGTTTTTGACTTAATTTGATCCACAGCAAAGTCACAGCCAAGAGAGAACAATATGACTCACTAGAACAAAATGTTTTATTTTCTGGATTCATTAGTACTAATGAAGAACAGGTGTATGGTACCAAGGGAAATGCTGCTCATAGCAGCTCTCCAACACATACTCCTGCCCAAGTCATGCCTCAACATTTGGTCTTGCATGCTTTTCCAACAAGGGAGTGCTCTATAACTTCCAAATAATGCACAAATAAAATCACTATCCACAAAGCTAGTAACAAAAAACATGTAATACATAGAAATGGGATCAAAGATCACTTAAGTTGCTCAGTTTCCCCAGATTTACAGGGTTGTGCTATGGGACTTCACAGATAAAGATGGAATGAAGCTAGCTCACTGCTTGTTTTCAGTATGAGGTCAGAACTTCCCACCAAAAATGAGATGCTTTTGGCCATCATTTCCATTCTGATTCACTTGTTTGTGTCATATCCATCTAAAATGGCTAATATCACGTGCCAAGGTTCATCCCATCTAATGTACCTAAACAAGACCCTTTGAGTAAATTTGGTTGCTCTTGTCCTCCTTCTGCCAGTGGAGTCACCTGATACCTTCAGAGGYTGAGCTAGAATTAACTGAGCTGAATGACTCTTTGGCAATACCTACCTCACTGAAGTTGTATAAGAAACTGAGGGTGATGTCTCCTATCTTAGATGCATGAATCTGGGTCTTGGACTGTTATTTATTAACTGCATATGAAGTACGTGGCCCCACTTCCAAGTGTCCTGCCCCTGTTACTGCAATATAAAAAATAGTAACAACTGCCCCTCTGTTTTTTGCAGCTTGTGCTGAGATTATCTCCCATCGTTTCCTGCTTTAGGTCCTCTAGCTTTATTTTTGACTGTGTCATTTAACTTTGGTGGAGACAAATACTTTGGTACATTGCCCGCATTCAGCCTCAGCATGTACAAAGTTGCACGCATCTTTCCCTTGGCTGGGAACTCATAGATGCTCACCACACTGAGACCATGCAACACTCATTGAAAGTAAAATCCTAAAGCATAAAGAAAATGTTTTATATTCTATTATGAACCTAGGAAAATAAGTACCTTAAAACATCATCGTTTTCAATGTGTTTTGATCCAACAGCTTCATCTTCACACAAATACAATATTCTTGAAGTTTCCTGAAGAATACTTCACTCTGAGCAGCATAGTTCACCTCCTAGTGTATTATATAATGTTCTTAGGACAATTCTTTTGCTGTAAATCCAAACAGATTTGCTGAATCCTACTTGTCACTAATTTTTTCAGGGGAAAAATAATTACAGAAAAAAAAAAATCCTATCAAAGTGATGTCACATGCACATGTAAACATGCCAAACATCCAGGCTAAGCCACTGACATAAATGAACAATTGTTGAATGTAGAGAACTGCAAAAGCTGTGATTTTAACACAATAATACAGAAAGTGCAAATAAATTCTGAGTCAATGAGAAGGCTTACACTAACCTGGCATTGGGAGAGTTTTCAGTCCACAAATTCCTTCACAACTGAGTAAATTTAAAGAAATAAAACTAGATTGAGCATTGCTTTAATACCTGCTGGTGTAGTTTCCCACACTGTTCACTGGCTTGTTTAATATGAAAAAGATTTGCCTTGCAAAGCTGCAATAAGAAATATAGTCACAGATGGGTTAATTGTTCACTTCTTCGATCTTAGCATTTTTATTTTGGTTAAATATAACCTGTTATTATAACAAGAACACTCCCTGGCCTTGTGTACAAGCCTCAAATATAATCAGCGATATCACACTGTCCCTTAATAGAAGGTGCAATATAAAAAAGATCATTTAAGATGCCAGTAGCTTCCCTCCTGACCCTGCCTGGCTGAGAGGCAAATTGCATTAGAAAATGACATGCCATTCATCTCACGAGTAGTTGCAGGAACATTTAGCTAATTAAATGATTAATAAATTTAACACTGCTTTATAATTTCATTTAGCCGTGTTGGAAATCACACGGTGCACTGCGTGTGCACCGAATGAGATTAGGTGGGAGTTGTGGGTTTCACCGGCTGCCCTGGTAATTGAGATTAGTCTATTACTACAGTGACCTTTTTAACTTTTATATTCTCTTGTTAAAGTGAAATAAAATTTTATTCACTTTTAAGGCATATTTACTTAGTGAAATTTACGTGAAATTAAAGAAATACCAAGCTAAGAAGTGTTCTTGGTACCTGTTAATTTTCATTTCTTTTTGTTCTCTTAACCTTATCTTGCACCCCTTTATGAATTCATTCTTTAATTTGGCAGATCATCACCACCACAGCTCACTTGGAAACAAACTCCCTTTATCCTTCCAAATTCACAGAGGAAAAATTACTAGTTAAACACACCTAAATGTTGCAAAATCAAATGATGGTGCAGCAAATACATCCAACACCCTGGGGATGGGTTTGAAGCATGGGGTTCAGTACGTACCAAGAAACTATGACCTAGAAATACCTATATATGCCAAATATCTGTTACCCCACTTCAGGAATAATTCACATGTTTACGGTAGCCTAAGCTGGAAACTACTCTGGGAGTTGTTGTTCAGTGGCAAGTCTACCTGTTCTAGCACAGTCAGCAAAACAATCGGGATACTATTGCCGTAGTCAGTTTTGGGCAGGTGCTATATTTGTGTTGTAGCAAATCTCCACCATCTCCATCTCTACTTTTTGTACACTCATCTCTATATACAACTTCAGGTAAAATGACTCCACTTATTTCCACAAGCAGAGTTCACTGAGTCATTATTTCGCTGTATAACCAGTGCTTAAACCGAGTTTCCAAGGGGCAAGAGGGGATCCCGATGCAGCTCCCTCTAGGCGTACTCAGCTCATGGTCAGAATTAGAGATTGCTGTTGTTGCGTGGCACACCTCAGTTTCATACATTACGTTTAGGAAAGAAAATCAAGTCAAAACTTTGTTGTGATTAATAGTGAAAACCATTTCTAAGGTTTCTGCATAACAATTATGGGCAGTGGGTCTTCGGTTAGTCAGCAGAGGTTAGAAGGTTAATACCCAGGTAGTTCAAATGGCCAAACTCAAAATTCCTACAAGAAATAAGCTTTGTCTATCTAGGTATAGCTAGCAGTTACCTTAATGTTAAAAGCGTAAACATCTATCCACGCAAAGTTTATTTCAGCAGTACAAGGACTCATTTTATCAGTTCTTGGAAAACTTGTCAAGATTACTGACACTTAAGCCAACTCAGAACAAATTTTCAATCATTATGTCTAACGCTAGGAAGAATGTTTAATGTGTTTCCTTTCTGAACAGATGTGAGTTTATAATGTAGAAAAAAAAAGAATTAGAACACGTATCATTATTGGATACAGATTTCTGTAGGAATCAGGTGGTAAACCATTTCAAAAGGGATGTTTGAAAAGGACACGTCAAAATAGTGTTGATTCTTTCCTGAGATTCTGAACACTCAAAAAAGGGATAAACTACTTGATAGACTGTTCATGCAATATGAATGCAAAATCCATGGTGGCTGAAGTGAAACGATGTACTGGAAATGGGATCTGACAAGAGTAAGTAATGGTTCTGCTCACTTACTCTGGTAAAATAAAATTCCAATACAGATGGGCCCAACATGTGGGAGAAAAGGAAAAAAGCTATTATCAGCAAACACAGCAACAATTTCATCTGAGAGCCAAAAAAGACCAAACAAATTATAGGTGATAATTATAACAGCTATTTACTGTGATAACTGGAAGGGAAAAATCCTGGACTCCCAAACAGCATTGTCACCACAGATGTGATGAATCATCAACACGATGCAGAGGTTCCTCAGTGCCTTGATACAGGGGAATAAATTCCAGGTCCTTTTAATCAGTGGCAAAAGCCCCTCTGAATTCAGTGGGACCACATTTCCACCCGACATTTTAAGGCTATTTTCTGGCCCTCACTGTAGTGAGTGGCTTGTAATGTAGGTAAGAGTCATCTCCCCTGCTTTTAAATGTGACTAATGTAGACATCTATATCTTAGCATATTGTCTAGACTACCTTTATCGTCAATGCAGAAAAAGGCACTTTTTGAGAACTGTTCATCTGACCTAATTTAGTAATTTACCCTAAGGTGAGATAAGCTGTGGTATAGAAGTGCCTTTTTCTCTCCTTAGACTATAAAGGGAGTAAAAAACTGCTAATTGTGTGAAAAATCCTGCCACTAAGCTTCAAACTCTTGACATGAACTGAAAAACAGTAAATCCATGCTGAGGCCTTGAGAACTAGGCTCATTCATTTGAACTATGTGTGCAAAAATATTTCATTGACAATGCATGGTATTAGGTGTACTCACAAATTTAGCAGTACTAACTTAGGAAGTCCTTTGAAACCCGGTTGTTGTATTCAGGACTTTCCCAGGAATGGTCAGTTATGACCATTTCTGTTTTCATATATATATTTTTTTCCTTACGGGAGTAGTCACTAGCATTTGGATGGATACATTATTTCCTCCAGGGAAGATAATATATGAGGCTGATGATCTGATGACACGTACTCTATAGACAGTATCTTACAAATGTCAGAGGGAATACTGTTTTCTATAAAAACAATGACATATGTGTAACGGAAGCCATGCCTCTAAAAAACACAGCTCTTACACTGGGCTTTCTAGAACTGAAAGCGTTATGTGAATTTTATTCCTTGGAAACAGAGATTATTTATGCTGGCAACCATGGACATGACAGGATCTAAATAGCCATTATACACTCACAACTGTGAGAAGCAGGAAAAGCTACCCAATTTTTCCAGGAACTTTCGTCCCCTAGTATCTCCCTACATCATGAATCATATTCCTTCAGAACAGATCAGCTATAGGTTTTGTTAAAAGAGAGGTAACCTTTAAAAAAAGACTGTTGCAAACAAATAGGTAGGGCTTAGAAAAAAAGATCAGCAAGCTTCCTATTAATAAGAAATTAGGTCTACTTAGAATGTCACATATGCAGAATAGACTGATTTTTTAAAACTATTTCTTGCAGTTCCGATAATAAAATTAGATCTTTTGGGGAGCTGGCAGTATTAAAGCTTCAGGAGCTAAAACAGTCATTATTAAAGGAAGTATTTTTATCTTACAAGCATGTGTAATTTTGTTCTCTTCTACTTCTCTTTTGCATCACAGTAAGTTGGCATCCATATTCAGTTTTAACCTAAATACTTAAAGGCTACCTCTATGAGTTTCAATAATGATGTGCACTGGTGTGGAAGTATGGTCATTGTTTCTTGTAATTTGCATTGGTTCCATAAAGGCAATATGAGTTTTGACATTGGCATGAGTGAAGCTAAGACTTTATCCTAGGTTACTGAATGTGCACTGTGTATGCACCTACACGGACATACATTCAATGCTCTGTAGTCTGGGATTTCACATCATTTATTTTCAAGTGGAAAACTAAACCTTTAAAAATCTGCTCATTCAAATGAGGTACAAATGGCCTAAACTTGAGCTAGATATCAAGCACCTTTCTTACAATCGCTTTATGTACAAAATGAATTTAGCCATGGAGATAAGACTGTGTTCTTATTGGGATAAGAGTTATATTGGTCAAAGCCGTATTTAGCCACTTGGCCATACAAGATTTCCAGGAAAGGATCAAAAGAACTAATGGGAAGAGATTATTTTTKTCTGAAAATGTTTAAAGCCATATTCTTTATCCTTTATCAGCAACAGATCAATTGCTATGAAGGCGTCATGGTTATATGACAGCCTTTTTGGACAGTCCGGATTGACGCATATACTATCTTTATCCTAGATGAGCCACCCAATCCCACCATATGCAGATTCTCTTTCTGGACAACAGCTATGTCACTATGACAGAAACATTGATTTTTGGCATGTAAAAATAAAAACATTTCCTTTAGAGCTTTAGCAAACAGCTGATGGAAGTGACTCCAAACAACTTGTCCTAAAAAAACCATGTATTTCCTCTTGAAAAATACACAACACTCAGAAAAAGCAACTAAATGAACAAAAGACCTATTCACCTGACTTTAAATTCATACATTACGCATTCCCCCAGCCTTGCTTCACCAAGCCCTCCCCACAGGGAAGAGTCCATCTGTTCCAGCCCCGAACACCACAACGCTTTCCTCTTTTCCTGAGGAAGCTTTCAGCCAGCCGAGAGCCACATCATCTATTTAAAACTGCTGTAAGCTCTGACTTGCATCTCCCCTCTCCAGCTGTTCCCAAAAGGTACTTTCCTCTCCTCGTTGCATGGAGATTTTAGACTCCTAACTTTGGTCCTGTGAACTGCACCTAAATTAGATGCATAAGGTCATCTAAATTAGACAGTGTGAGTACCCCCCATAAGGTCCTTCTGATTATAGGTTCTCAGTCCTTGAAAAACAGCTCTGTAGCTTGTGTTAGAGCTTGGAAATTGCTTCTTCCCAGTTAATGGCCAGGCCAGCATTCCCTTAAGTTCCCTACCCACAGGGCTTTTCCTGTTTCCTGACAGTGACTTTTAATTTAATTCCATGTTCTCACACAAAATAACAGGTAAACAGAAGCAGACACGATATTCTTAAGAAGTAGTCTATCTACTGCTTGTTCTCCATATCTCTATTATTGGTGCTAGAAAAGCAGCTGTTATTTTTCACATATGAAGAGGGATGGTGATATCTCAGTTACCAAGAGGTGGCAAATGAAAATATTGTCAGTAGCTGGAGTAAAACCTTGAGGTTCATTTCTAATAGTGGTTTGACAGCTCAGAGATGTCAGACTCATGAAGAGTGTGATCTGATATCATGGCTATTGAGAACAGGATATATTTAGCAAAAGTTAATACGACAGACCTAAGTATGCTAAAGAGGAAGCACAGCACAGCTAGGCTTTCTGTTATTTTCTTCTATTTTTGTTCCTCACTGCCTGGCATCTCTAAATCTGCGCTACTTGCTGGTGTGCACAGCGGCTTGGGAGCTTTGCACTGCAGCCCGGTTTTGCCTCTGGACATTCCTGAAGATCTAGGAGGAATCTGCATGTTGGCTGCACTAATTCTCCAGGCTCAATCAGACAAGAGCAGTTTTGACCTCACAGCCCTACTGTAAACGATTACATGTTGCAGGATATTTTTACACACTGCTATTTTTGTATGCCATTCATAAAGTGAATTCCAGCCTAACTCTGTCCATGTAGGTCTCACTGCTATTTCTCCCCCTCCCCAAATATAAAAAGGTAGAGCTGAATGCATCTTGAATGACTGCCTCAGTAAAACTATGTTAGATTCACAGTACGAGTAATGCCATTAAAAGCAAAGAAACAAACCCTGCTACTTCTGTTTAGGGAACCCTGGCAAATCTTGTAGCTCACAGTAATGTGAATTTAGCTGTTTTAATTTCTTAAGTTGCTTAATTTCAATTGGCATATGGATTCCCAAACTAATTTTTGTGCTATCAGTATCAAATCCCTGCCACATAACCACTAAGATCAACGCAGCTAGCTTAGTGCATCAAGCTCTGCAAAGTCTGACTCTGCTCCAGCCTGACATATCTTTCAGGGTTATGACTCTCGCTAATGGGCTATAATCAAGGCTGCAATCTCTGCGAAGCCCCAGCACAGTGGTTTTGTGGCCAATGGACCTGCATAAACTTGCAGATCTACACCAGATGCCTCTACTGGCTCCAGCTCAAACCACCCTTTGACTTGGCGTGTAACCTAGCTGCACCGCACGGAGGATGCAGATACTCCTGCAGTATCTGCTGTCTCTGGTTCCACGCTCCTGGTTATGATGGATGATTTTCACTGCTAATGAGGAAGAGAAAGGGAAACAGAGTGCGTGTTGGTTCCCTTCCAATCGTCTGTCCTGACTGACAGCTCAGCCGGTGCCTATCCACTTGAAAGGATGTCTGAACTGGAGATGGATTAGCGGTCATGTAGACTCGGCCAAAACATGGGTTCCCACAAAGCCGGACTCTATGCCTCTGGGTCCATTTTAAATGACAAACTGAATTTTTGCAATTGAGAAGCAACTCTGCGTAACTTGTCGGAAAGTGTATTTACCTACCCAGTCGCAGAAGTGGATCCACTGTGCTACCTCTGTTACCCTGTGGCAAGTGGCAGCAGTGTTAAGCAATGATTATAAGCAGGAGAAAAATAACCAAGGGTGGAAGTTTGGGTGGGGTAAAGTCCAAGTTCTTCACACAGGATGCACTCCCTAATATGGATTCAGCACTGTTTAATGTGATCTGGTGCAATTACTCAGACTTTGAGCCATCTGACCTTACCACACTAAGCCTCAGTGTTCCCTAAATCCCGTTAATCAAAAGCAAGTGGCTARTCTCTTACTGCCTGCCTGGAACAAGCGCAGGACTATGCGAGGGAATTCAACGTGCGATTCTTCGCGATGGCAGCGCAGTCTAGCAAACCAGGGCGATCCCAGGTCCCCCCGCTCCCGCCCGGCGCAGGTGCGAGCCTGTTTGTGCGCCGCTGCCCCCGCCGTCCAAACAGGCTGCGCGCTGCACTTCGCTCATCCATCACCCGCTCTGTCAACACAGGTCACCTAATCCTGCTCCTGGTGACCTCTGCCCAGCGCGCCGAAGGCAGGCGACGCAAATTCAAATGCACTGCTGAGGGAGACAGAATTGTTAAAGCTGCCTTTTCTTCTCGCCGAGACAGGGTAAAACAAACTCCGAAATGCTATTAGGGAGCAAACGGCCGTAAATGAGGAGACGCGCCTCTCCGAGGCTTCCCCTCTATGATTAATATGTTGTCAGGTCCTTCAAGTGCTTTCCCATAACGCAGACATTTTATTGGGTTTTGCTCTTAAAGACTCACGCCTCGAATCAGTCAGTTCATCTCAATATTTCATGGTTAAAAAATAACAACAACAAAGTCCAACAGAGGCACAGCCCCAACCAGACAAAAGGGAATTGCAGTCGCGCCAGATCAAAGCCTYGAACACTACAGAGGGAGCTGATTCCTCAGTTTGGCGAGGCAAAACAATAAAAAACATTGCTGCCTCAGTTAGAAGTACTAGTGGTAAGATAAGGAATACGTGAAAGTTAAAGTGAAAGAAGAAYATAGGCCAAACGCTCAGACTGGTGTGTCTGGAGCAAAAATTGCACATAGGTGTTTATTTCTAGGGTTTGAGGGCAACTCAGCAGAAGAAAGTAGGACAAAAAGGCTTTTGCACTTGCAATAACAGTAATCTTACTCAAATTAATGGTATCGCTCCTTATTCAGACAAGTTTCAGTACGGGGATGGCTAAGCTAAAATTACTTTCCCATCTTAACATTTCTTATTTTTCTTCAGGACAATGAGCTCTCGATATTTTGAAAGACTGGACAGAAGAAATCACAAAACTCATAAACACACCAAGTGAAGATTTTTCCTCTCTTAGCTGCCAAAGTAGTTGCAGCATCATGCTTTTATTGAAAGACTAAAACACGTATTTAGAGCAAATGCAAAACACCTTCCCACTTCCTCTAGTTACTAATAATATAGTGGAAAAATGCACATATGCACTTGTATGTTTTTGCTTGTGGGATCTGTTATCATTTCTGTAAACAGAAGGTAAGATGTGGAAACTCCTGTGCATCGAAGAGGAACTGAGCACCATAAGCACACAATAAACACCGCGCATCGAGTATTGCAGTGAGTAATGTGTTCACAAGAATCCTGCTGAAAGACTCACGGTAGCGATTTTTCGTGACGAAAGGGAGGGATGTGCGTTTACAGAATAAAACTTCCCGAGCAGATAAAATTGAACTCAAAATGCAGTAGCAGAGAAGGTAAACAGGATGACCTGTTTTTCCATGCAACTGGTTCAATACTCTATCATTCTCTCAAAAACTATGTTTGAGAAGACTACTTCTGGAAGCACTACAATTTTGGCAACTCCATCTCTCAGTCACCTGCTTTTCAGCTTGTTAAGAGGGATTTGTTTTTCACATGCAACTGGCAGCTTGTTCACGCATGGACCACGAATATAAAAATTACGGTGAAGCCAAAAGAGAGGCATCCCAGCACTCAATAAAAACTGAACCCAAAACCTAGATACTAAAGCCCAAACCATTTTGACCATGGGACTGCAAAAGCTGATGTATTCCAACTCACCCATTTTCTTAGGTTTGAATGGAAAGCTGTATAAGGGACACAACCAATTATCCCACAAAACGAGACACTTCTTGGGTCACTGATGCCAGTTGGAAGGTAGCCTTTAAACACAGCCAGGAGGTGCCAACAAAATGGTAACTRTTCCTCTCATTTAGTGTACATAGCGCAATCCCAGAAAAGTATAAATTTAAACTGAATTTTTATTTTTAATATGTGCAGTTTTCTGATCCACCACCTGATATTTCTCTTCAACATAACTTTTGATATGAAAAACTGGTGGAAATACAGTCCTTAGGCACAGTTCTGTTTCACATATGTGCACACAGCTTGCCACTGATTTCAACAGGAGTCACATTTAAACAAATTTAAACTAAATGTTCAGCTTCTGGTAGTTCCCAAGATAAACAAGAGCAGGCCCCTGTGGTGTGATAGCCATTAATGCAAATGCACAGCTTTGTTGATATGTAAAACCTTCCAAGAACCAGAAGCTGGTTATTCTTAATCATCAAGATCAGATTTGAATCTTTGGGACGTTTGCCTAACCCTGTAGGCTTAATCCTGACTTACAAATTATACTGCCCGAGAAGTCAGTTAGAGCTGAATGTGGACCATTGTAACATGCAAGTTTGCTGGTGAAATTATGGGCTGACCCTACATTTGAAAAATGATCAATAAAATGATCACCCAAAATACTACCAGAATCATGAGTGGAAATATTTAGATGGCCAGAAAGATTTATAAATGAAGGGTGAAGAGGCAGAAACTGGTTAGCTTCACACTAGAAAACTGAGTTCAAAGTCATCAGAAGTATTCAGGACTGCAGGGTTTTTATTGCCAATGCAGGAACAAGCTAGGAGCTGCTGAATGCAGCTGATAGTCCACTGACAGCCAGCTAGGAGACATCCTTATAAAGCTGCAGAAAAGAAGTTTAAACAGGTCTTAACAGTTCAGGCTGAAAAGCAATAGTATACAGGAAGTTTAGTTTTGTGTGATGGCCCTTTTCAACCAGAACTGATAGGCTGAGATCCTCTTCCACTTGCATTTTCTTTTCTTGTTGTTTTTTGTAGGACACTTCCTGTTTAGGAAGTGAAATGATACTCAAAACCTGGGGTTTTACTGTAAATGATTTCAATAATGTACTTCTCCCCCTGCCACAACCGCAACTCCGGCCTCTCTCTCTCCAAAAAAAATAATAATAATGAATGGTGAGTTCATGACATCTTACCTCGTGATGCAACTTGGCAGCAAGAAAGAAGGAACAGGAAGGTTGGCTCAAGTCTATCATGGAGCTAAAACTTGTTTGAGCATTTGTTTTATCACTTAAAACAACTGAAAAATACTTGCTTTAGGTATATTCCTCTTATTTTTCCATATATTTCTCACCCAAAAAACACAGGAGCTTGAATTTTTCAAGTGTCCTTTTGAGACAAAGCATAGCACTGTCCCCGTTACTACCAAGGCATGTAGACACAGCCTTGACTACCTGCATCCAATGTAACAGCCAACAACTCTTGCTACACATTTGTTTATTGATTCACCTAGTATCTTATTCCCTTTAATTCCCTGAAATTCACATTATATTTCTAACTTCTTTTTTCTGCACTAACAAAACAAGACTCCAAAAAGTGCTTCCCGTCACTTGTAGATTCCTAACCGAAGGATCAGAGTTTTGAGAAAGAGCATCTTATTTTCCAGATGTGACGGCCTTAATTTAACCCAGTTTGAGTTTACTGTAAACAGAGCACATAGATATGATGAATTATGAACTAAWCTTGAACAAGGCAAAAATAAGGAAATGCAGAAGAGAAGCTACAAATCCACACCGAGCTGTTGACATGATTATGCGCTCTTGTGGAAAGGAAGGAAAAGCTAAGACAATGTAAACAAATCCCACAGCAAACGCCCRATTTTTCTACCACCACATTATGGTTTTGACTTTTTGCATTTAACTCAGACTCTACTCCAGTATGTACTGCATTTACTTGGTAGTGACATTTTGGGGGGTATACACGATTGTGGAGAATTCAGCAAAGAAGAAAGAAAAATTTGACAATCCATCCATTCCAAGGACCAATGCACAGCTGGAAGTACCCATCATCTCAAGATAAACGGTAAAATGTTAACGATCACTGGTGGCTGTTTAGAGTCTCAAGGTAAATTTTCTTAAGCATAAGGGTGTTGACACYGCAGTCCTGGGGAAAGTCCAGCTCAGAAACGTACCTAGCTCTGGATGTTTCAGCCGCGTATGGTATTGCTCACCACGGCGTTTCTAAAGTCCAGGGGAGCTGTTAGGCACTGTTAATTGACTGCTGTTTTTCAGGGCAAACGTGGACGCTTTTTATTGTTGGCTGAAGCGAACTTATCCCAGTGTATTCGTGGGGCCTTTAATCTGCCATGGTGCGGGCTCTAAAAGCTGCAGATCCAAGCTCAAGTCAGTGGGGGGTTTTCAGGTGTTCAGCACCTCTGCGTATCAGTCCATTAAAGTGAACTTACGGAAATACAAAGGAAGATTTTTCCACTACAAAATACAATGCAGTGGAAACCAAAACCCTTTATTAAAAAGGGGAAACCCAATTTTGACTTAAATACCAATTTTCTGTGAAGAATCACTGGGTTTTTTTACTGAGAAAGGATGCTATTTTATTGCAGCATTTTTACCTCTGATTACAATTTGACCACAATTCCCACAGGACCTAAACTTATTTTTCTAGCACCTCTCAATGTCCATAAAATACTTAGAGATTTTTTTGGAGGATGATTGCTACATAAGTTCACATAATTTGTGTAAAAAAGTAAGAAAGAAGAAGAAAAGATACAATGTATTTTAAATCAAATTGCCCGCATTCTTTCTTTGCATAACTTACTCATCTTGTAACATGAAAATACAGGGGAACTGAATGATCAAGCAACCCCCCATTAAAAAAATGCAAATAACCCATTTTTAATTTAAAAGATAAGCTAATTAAAAATAATGGCTGTGGACAGTTCCTGACAAAGCACTTCAAAAACAAGAACCACGTATTTCATGAGACTTTAGTGTTTTTTAATTAAGATGATTTTTCATTTCCCTTCTTCCTGGCCTGTGACAATAAAAGCTGCAATTGGAAACCAAGMGTTTTTTTTCCCCATTGAGAAGTATAAAGAAGCAAGACTGATGTTGCCCCTAAATAGGAAGAGAATAAAAATCCCAGACAGTTCCACTTGGCTTTAAAAGCTGGCCACAAATTTTTAATGAGGGGAAGTAAGGAGGAAAACTCACTGCTCATCACGCAGCAGTAAAGCTGTCCACCGGCGTTATCCCCCTCTCCTGTCACTGGGTGCTCAGTTTCAGAGGCTCTCGCAGCTCTGCCCCCGCGGAAAACTCATCTTTCCACTCATCTTTACCTATGTGACCCTCTGCCCTTTTTCCTGATGTCATCTGCCAACGCTGATCCTTCATGAGCAAAAGAGCTGTTGCCAGCTGCAATGCCAACAGCGGAGACATCTAATCAAAACTTTTATTTCTAAGATCAATTAATGGCCATGTAAGGCTAACTCGTCCCGACATTAGAGCGCATCTTGGTTACCTTCCTAACTTCAGAGCTGATACAGAAACGGGTAACCTGAGATTCGCTAGAGTTGGGCTGTGTGGGGGATAGCAAAAGAAAGACGGATATATGTGGCAATCCCAAAATGAAGACGTGAGAAGTAAATTAGGGAGCTTTGTCTGAAGCCACGGCAGCATCCAGCTCTGGCGTTTGCAAAGCTGAAACTTGGGGGGGTATGTCAACACGCTACGGCTCCTCCRCACTACGCTGGAGACACCAACACAGCACAAATAGCCAGCTGAGGCAGATTTACATCTGTTTTCTGCCAGCATAATGGCGCAAAGCAGCTAAAGTACACTAATCTGGACCCTTATTTACATCGTGCTATTTTTCAAAGATAGCAAGCAAGAACAGGAGACAAGGATTACAGCAAACAGACAGAAACACGAGTACATGACATCCACCTGACCGGTGGAGGATTAGAAGATATTATACACGACGTTTCTTGGAAATGTTATCTTAGAAGTCATAGTCTTAAYGAGAGGAGGTAGAGAGGACTGGAGAGCATGCTTGCGAGACTCTGCAAATCACTGATAGCGTTTATGACAGGGGAAAAAATAGCAGGTAATGGGGAAGGAACGCATGCGGAGAGCCTAACGGCCAGGGCAGACCCAGGCTGGTGAGAAGCACATGCATTGCTTTGCAAGAGCATGGGACAGGCACAAAACGCTTTGGAAATGTAAGTCATCTCAGTGATGTGACTGGCTGAAACAGTTCCTCTTTTACAGAAAAATCCTTCAAAGTTTCAGCTTCCTGACTGCAAATGTAGAGTTTTGTGTTCAGTATAGTCCACAGTATTAAACTAGAAAATACAGCATTGATACATAGATGACAATCAATGCTGATTAACTTTCTCCACTGCAAGAAGGTCTTCTGGTCTACAATGACCTCCAACCCAAATTATTTTGTGATTTTATGATAATTCCTGTGCATATGTGCAGTCTTTTGTTTTACAGCTGTTTAGACTGTATTTTGTTTACTGTAATATCACATTGAGAAGTCATCACCTATTTCTAACCCAGACCCACCCTAGAGCTCTCCCACCTACAGCCATGGAGCTGGAACACACAGAGTCAGAGGAAAAGTAGATGTTATTTGTCCTCCACTCTCCTTGCCCTAAAAAGCAARGGCACAAATTCATAAGTCTCCATCCATTTTTGGACTTTTAATCATGGGGTGACAAATATCCCCTCATGCGCTGGAAAGGTGGGCTTCATGAGCAATCAAGAAACCTTTGTAGCCTTGTAAAATGTGAGAGGCATACCTTCGCAGCTCATAGGTCATATATTAGGGATAGAGCTCACAGTCATTATACAATCAAATTTTATAGACTTTAATTGACTCCTTGAAAGCAACTTAAGGCTTTTAAATGTGAAGCATCCAAGAAAAACAATTTCAGAGTATCTGAAGATGCTTGTGGGGCTGTTAGGGAATTCATTCAAGGTGTGCTTCTTGCTGCAAAATTTATCAAGTTGAGAGAAATATGTGCCTTCAGTTTTCAATCAGAATATTTAATGGTACTAACACTTTTCCAACACTAATACAGTCTTTAGAAAAAGCCTGCCTAAACCATTTCCCCTTCTTGGAATGCAAGAAGAGCTGAGTTACTTTAAGTTTATTTTTACCAATTTAATCTTTAAAACTTCAAAGTTTGTTTTCTGCTGTATTTTTTAAGGCAGAAACCCAGTCTCTACAGGATTACAGCCAAATATGTGCAACATCAGGCTACACCTGGAAGTCATTAAGACCTGCATTTCAAATCCTACTGCAAGGAAGGAAAAAAAAAAAAAAGAATTCATCCTCCCCCTTCTGACTGTTGACACCCTGCTTCTATTAGGGTAACCTTGAGCCAAAGGTGTTCAAAATAAGGAGTTAAACTGCAAACAAACACATTATAAAGAACTCTGCAGTACTGCTCCAGGCTAGGGTCAGAGGCCAATTGTGTCAGTCTGAGATAAAGACAGATCCCTCATAAAGGACCAGTAAGTTCCCAAAGAACCATATGAAAGCTTTCAGGGATGTTTAAACATGTCAATATTTAACTTTAAAATGCTCAGGAATAATTTTTGTTTTCCTGATCGTGTTCACCTACTTCAAAATCTTTACCTGAGGTTAAAACATAAAATAAATTATTTATTCTTCCACAGTCATTCACTTGAAATTTAGGCTCAATTCCATGGCTTGTTTGGGTTTCTGTTTTAAAAAATAAAAATGCTAATATGATTTAGAGCTCCTTTTTCTATATATATTTTATATATATATATATATATTTTTTTTTCCTGGTAAATTGTGATTTGATATAGATACGAGATGCCAGATTGTTGGAAGGAAAACAGAAATTGCACTGTGAACTGCCATACCAGCTGGGAACCACATTTTCTAGAAAATCTGTGGGCAGGCTGTCTTGAGAAAACAGAACGGGAGCTAAAATTGTTGCTATTTTTGTGTGATAAGTAGATAACTGAAAAGGCAAAACACAACAATTTTGTTTCAGAAATGTTAGTTTTCTAACTATTAATATTTTTTTTCTCTCTTCTCTTTGGCTTTCCAACTAAATGCTTTGTTCTTCTTTTTTCAGTTTACCCTGGATGTCTACAAAATAGACTTTCCATATCTGTTTATCCCCTTTGAAGCCAGAAACGAAGGGATGGATGTGGAGCTCAACTTTCATACTTGCAAGACAGCATCTTTTCGGGCAGGCGCACCGCGACGCGCCGTAGCTGCGCTGCCACATGTCGTACACCCTTACACGTGCTTGTTGCGTGAACATCTTGATGACTTTCTTTAGCATAAAAAGATGATTTCTCCAGTCACAGGGCAAGCAGCCCTTTGTTTCCTTTAAAAACGTCTGAGATGGGAATAGAGGCCCTGAAAGGTTCGTGTACCTACTATGTTGTGCAAAAAAACCCCGGCTCTGACCTCTGCTCCCCGTGGCGGCGGCGGTGGCACCCCGGCCAGCCAGCGCCCCGGAATAGCAAGCCCGGGAGAAGAACGAGCCTGTGCTCCCGGCAGCTGTCTAGCCRGCGCTCCCAGGACGCTTCCAGGTAAACAGCCACGGATTTTTGGCACTTGAAGGAAAGCAGGGAGACRGGACTGCGATACAACTTGTTTGTCCAGGTGCAACGCTAGAGACGGCGTTTGCTGGTTTACACCACCGAAGGGGGAGCGTTCCCCGGCACCGACCCCGGGCGGCTTCCGCGCCGCGCTCGCCGCCCTGCCCATCAGCTGGGAGCTGCGGGGGCTCTGCTTTTCAGCACTTTTCCCTCAGAAAAGCCATCTTCGGTTTTAAACAACATGAAAAAAGAATGAATCCCGCACGCTAACTGTGGCAACACGGGAGATTTGCTGGGACTAATTCTCCCCCAGCAAAGCCAGATGGCTTAATGGGGTGAGAGAGCAATGTTTGTCTCCTAAGCATAATTTTATTATTATTATAACTTAAAGAACTGGTTGTTAAGTGAGCAAGTTTCAGGGCTAGGAACATATGCAGCCACTGCTGGAAGCACAGTGAAAAAGTGATAAAGGATGAACCAGAGCAGAACTCGTTGTAAGGCAGAGAGACAAATCAAGGTTGCAGCTGATATGGTTGTGCCCTCGAAGTGTAAATAAATGTGAAATGCAAAGGGATTTTGCTCCTAAAATCTTGCACAGACTTTACACATTAAGAGAGGAAGAGAACATTTTCTTTGCTGTTCCCTGCAAAAAATAGCATTCRCTCTCTGATATGATATAGTACTCATTTTTATAAATTTTCTTTCTCTGCAGTGCATAACCCCGTCTGTGTGTAGCATCTTGCCTGGGTACCTAATGTAAGCGCAAAATATTTCAGGGCAAAACATCGCCTTGATGTGCTTGCATGGGGAGCAATGGGAACACAGAGAGGACTGCAAGCAGGTCTCCGAAGAGGCTGGAGGYCTCTCCTAACACCCAAAATGCTGCCAAAAAGAGCAAATCTGGCTGGGCTGATAGGACACGAACCCCTTCCTGAAGACAAGGACGCAGGGGCCAAATGACAGCTCTGCGGAGTCCTAATTTATTTCCCACTGGTTCTTGGGGCAGCACAGTTTTGTACTTCTCCCTTCTTAAATTGCCATTTGGATTTGGGGAAACATCGCTACCACCGAGGAAACTGTGCTGGCTTGTGTCCAGCACAGCTGGGACGTTCCTGGGGGCAGCCTCGGCAAGGAGGYGCTCTGCAGTGGCTTAGCAAAGAAAAGATTCTTTGAAAGTAAAATCTTTGAAAAGGCACCAGGAGCAAAATCCCCTTGTGTTTAATATTTACCTTGAGGATACACGAATACTGTAAATATTGAAGTAGTATTATCCAGTGGTCTTAAGCAACCGAAAAGCATTTAAGCAACCACTGGACTTCTGCCGTGACTACTGTTTTCCCAGGCCTGCAGTTCTCAACGTCAGCCTGAGCCACTGTCAAAAGCCAGGCAAATATAAACTTATAATATATCATTTCACATTTAACTCCATTTAATTACACATAGAGTTAGCGAGCTAGTGTGTTTTAGTTAAAATTATACTGACAGGGAAAACTCTCTCTAGCATTTAAGAAAAATGAGCAAATGTTTTCCTTCTGAAAGTGCCGTGGGAGGCAGGGAGAGGGGGTTAACTAAGGTACTTAAAATTTGAAAAGCACATGTAGCGTATCACCAAATACATCTTGAGTTGCATAAAAGATATGCCTTGTTCTCACAGCTAAATCTTAAACTCTCAGAAATTAGAAACACCTGCACAGCGTGTCTCAATGCTATATTTATTTGTCTGTGAATATTTATAAGCATTTAAACTACTAATGTTGTTGGCATTGTTAATTCTTGATTGTGAAGTTTGTAAATATTCAAAAGAAGCAGATGTTTACTAATCCCATTTACCTTTAAGGGAAAAAAATGTAAAACTGGAACGAAAGCAGATTGTTAAACTGTTTTCCCAACAGAAACAACCAAAATAAATTACTGCAATCTGAAGACTATAAAGAGTGACTTCAAAGGTCAAAGGATTAAAGACAGTCTAAACCATGAAATGCATTTTATTAGATTAATAAAACATATGATTTTGCTAACTTAATTATATGAACAAATTAGCTGGAAAGGATCTTCAGAGCTTGCCATCCCAAATTAACGCTGGCTCTAGAGAAGGTGCAGCAGCTACTGACCCGCTCTCAGCTAGCTTACACGCTTTTATCTCAGCACAGAGTGATTTCAAAAGTAAGCGCAAAGGAAATAGCAAAGAGCATGCTAAGGAGCTGGGGGTCAGAGCGCCGCGGCAGCAGCCTGAAAGGAGAGCCTTGCACCGCTGTACTCGTGCCAGGGCTATTTACGGGCTTCAAAGCCCTTCAGACTGCGCTGGGACTAAAGCTATAGAGCCGGCTCAGTCAATGCCAAGGAGGCCTACACTTGGCTTCGCTGAGCAACCAAAACACTAATTCAGCCYGCTGTTCATCTGTTTTAAATCATGCTTTTAAGTGCATTTATGTGATAAAGAATTGAAGCTGTTTCTTTTGGCCATCTAAATAATTGGGACACTCTCCTTTTCAAATAGATTGACGTTTAAGTACAACAAGCACATTGAAAAGTGAATTTTGGCTTAGCCTTGGGTTTGCTTAACTCTTTCAGAGCTTAGCAGTGTCTCTTTTGGAAGTGAGGTTTCTCAGGACATTATAAGCCTTCCAGGGCCCGATTCTCTTCCCACAGAAGTCATGGAAAGCTTAATTTAACGTGGTCTCAAAAAGATTGCTAAAGCATGGAGCATTTTACATTAGCAAAGAAACTGTTTTCAGATGAAAGCGTACATTATTCAAATTTATAAAGAAAAGCCACCCCAAACCAAGTAACTAACTTAAAACCTTATCACTTACTCTCATTAAACCACAAAAGAGGAGGAAATCTCAGGAAAAAAATACACCTTAAAAGTAGGATGGTAACGCTACTACGGTCAGGCAGAGTTGTTAAGAGGGAGCAACAGACAGGAACGTGGTGGTGCCAGGATCACTCGCCTTAGCTTTTGGGAAGTTCAGGTTCACTCAGATAACCACCTGCACAGACACAGCTGGAGGGAACAGGGCCTCCAYAGAGCCTTCTGCTGTGACAATAAATACAACGAGGTTATCATTCATCTACCGGCACTGAAGAATTGATTTATGGCCTTTGGGGGGGCCTCTCTTTCCCAATAGCCCACAATTTGCCTGGACAACACCATTTGGAAACAAACCCTTAAAATTTCTTAAATAGGAGAACTCAGTAGTGCTAACCCCAATCAAACAAGTTCAAATTTACCTTCCTACTCAAGTGTAGGTCAGTACAGATGCACGCTTTTCTGTTCCATTTCCTCACTCACGGTCTAAGAGCTTATATACTGGAATGAAAAAAAATTGAAGCTTTTGTCATTTTTACTTTTTATTCATTCCTCATTAACCAGCATTATAATCCCTTATATCGTCAGTGAAATAGCACTTGTGGACATCTCTACCACATTCCCTTCCCATTATTAGCCCCTGCGAATCCACTGAGTTTCAGTTTAGTGAGATGTGATAAAATGATGCGACATCCACTAAAAACTAAGGATTAGTGCTGTTTGAAATGAGAAAAG
Source organism: Apteryx rowi (assembly GCF_003343035.1). Lineage (NCBI taxonomy): Eukaryota > Metazoa > Chordata > Aves > Apterygiformes > Apterygidae > Apteryx > Apteryx rowi. The sequence continues at coordinate 9,405,512 of NW_020447196.1, read as the reverse complement.
TGCTCTGAAAGGTCCTTCTAATTGCTATTTTAGTTTGCATATAGACCCCAATACAATACCAGACGTTTTCTTTCTTTCTTTTTTTTAATAACGTCCTAATTTGTCATCTGCTTTGGCCAGGAAAGAAGATGTACATGTTTCCAACATTAAGTATATTTTTAATTTTCAAAGGCACGTAGCCCAAGTCATACAGGAAAAGCTCTCTTGGGTCAGTACAGCAGTGGCTGAACATGCAAACAACCAGCTAGATCTGGAAACAATTTCAGCCTGATTTATTGGGGTTAACCTTACACAGACTTGGGACTTTTTTGTTTTACCAAAAGCAAAGCAGAACAAAACACAAAGCAAAACCTTCACTGTTTTAGATTGATGATACAAAGTCATTTCTTACTTATGCAGTGCCATCTGGGTCTACTTTCCAGCAAGGAATGGCCTTGGAGGGCCATGGCCAGAGCAGCAAAGCCCATTCCTGTGAAGCCACTCAGGATTCCCTCATGGCTCCAATGCCGAACCACAGCTCTCTCCTGTCATATGACGAGAAACAGGGGCCACTCACTTCTCACCATGGTGTTACCAGCCTTGACATGAGACGGGGGATGTAGATGTTCCTTAACACTAAACCCCATCTTTAGCTATCCCCTGGCTGCTGTCTTAAGCCACCCCTGACTCAGCTGCATGCACAAGCCCAGACTCATCCAGGTAGCCACCAAAAAGTGTACATTTTGCTGGTGTGCACCACAATGCATAGCAGTACTTACTTTTCCTAATGGTTTCCCTTAGGGGACTGAAGACCATATTAATAGTAATTCACATTGGGATGCTCTGAATCAGCAAGACTCATAACAAAATGAAAATAGCAGCAGCTTTGCATCATTACAACTCTACCCCTTGCGGATTTTCTGCTAGTGGCAAATCTCCCTGAACTGGCATAGACTAAAATTCTCTCCTCTTAATACCATTCTTCCTCTCTCCAACTCCTACACTCAAAGAAAGCTGAGTCTACTAAGTGGCACTACTTTCCTGTTTTAATAAATGCATGCAAAGCACATTTATATGAGTACTAGAGGTTTAACATCAAGCTTTCTCATCATAGATCCCACACTCTGCTCGGTATCCATATAGCTTTTATTCGGAGGAAGTTCCTATTAGAGGCGCAGGGCAGAACAACAGAAAAACAACAATCCCTACTATTTACTGTGCTAGCTCTACTAACTATCTTCTTGTCACCTCCAAAGGTTAAATATTGGGATAACAGTCACTGATAAAACACAAAATGGCATTACCACTTCACGCATGAACAAATGCAAGATCCTCACTTGTGAGGCTTGGGTATAAAACATGTAATAATTTCTTCGCTGAGTCAGTGAGCTCCTAACCCTGTTTACCCGCCGGTGCAAAGCAAGGCTCCCCGGCGCAGCAGTGTCACCCTGACCTCGGGGGACCCGGGGTCTCGCCGGGCAGCACGACAACGCCTCTTTGKGCAGCACTGACTGCTCCCGCAATTTAACCATAACCTTCGTACTTCGTGGCTTGCTCAGTTCACATTCTAAAACGAAATAAATAAAATGCCCAAACTTTTTCCTTGCTTCTCATTATCTGTTAACTGACACTCACTATCGCTCGCTTTCCAAAGATGCCTTCTTACTACAGACACGGGAAGCAAAAACCCAGAAACAAACGTCAGAAAGTGCTTTTTCTGTTAGAGCAAATCAAGGCCATAGCTTTAAAAGCTTTGAGTGAATTGCCTTTTTGTACACCATGCAAGAAAAGCTAGTCATATTTAATATACTAAGTATGTCTATGCCCACATTCAATCAATCTACAGAGAGCAAAAGGTACAAACCTTTTAACATTTGAAAATAGATATTAGAATAGTAATTTTCTAACCTTTATTCACCACAGATGCAGGCCTTGTATGTATTTAACGTGCATTTTAACAGAAGATTTACAAATACCTAAAGCAGTGACTCTGAACTGCAGAAGGCCACAATACGGGAAAGATAACATGCAAGCGCAGAGTGAATATTACGGATCTTTTCCCGAAATGAGCTGAAAACCTACGATCCAATTAAATCAATAGAAAACACAGCTGCTCAAGCACTCTAGGACCCGAGCTGTAAATCTGAGCACTGAACACAACCACTTTTTTTTTCTTTCCCCCACGTAACGGGGTGATCTACGCGTCCAGGAGGCCGGCGTGCGCCAGGGTGGCTGGCACACCTACGCCGCAGGGCTGCCATCAGCCCGGCGGTTCGGGCTCGCAGGGGTCCTGTGACTACACACTTGCAGTTTCAATCCCATGTGGTTTCACACTTCGACCCCACAAGTTCACTTTGAACTTCAGGTTCAAATGAATGCAAAATCCCAGCAGAAAAGACAGTCAAAACCACTGCTTAGTGCGTGAGAACTGGGTACCATCCCAGACGGTTTTCAGCAAACACTATAAATCATACTCATCATGCTCAATGACTCTTCCCTTGCTATGAAAACGCAATACCACTACTCTTTCCTTAGCTTCAATACAAAGTCTCATGCAGCTCTTAACACTGCCATCCTGTTTTCCCATGTGCTAGCTTCTAGCTATATGTATGCAACCACTAAGTTTAATATTGTGGCTGTTCAAACGGGCCCAGATAGTATGTAGACCTGCAGTAAGCTTATTCTTTAATTGTACATGGCTATAAATAATATGGCTGCACTGGACTTACAGACAAGCCTAAATAATATTATGCTAAGTCCGTCTGTAAGTTGCATGTGTGTATATATACATGTGTATATATATGCGGGAGTACGGAGCCAGGGAAAGGAATGACATTTACAAGTAATTAACCCATTTAATGAACATCAATCAAGTGGCAGGAGGGAAATCAAGTTTGAATGCAAGTTTATCCTTTGCTCCCAATGTCAGAAGAAACTTTATGATCATTTTGTTTTTCCAGCGAAACACATAGGCAATGACAGATAACGGCTATTTATTTTGTCTTAGGTTACTTATACAAGCATTTGGCCAGGACTTTAACCCTACTGAATTCCAAGTAGTTTTAGTCTTTTAGTCCAGGAAAGTTTTCAACCGTCTCCCAGACAGTTGTATTCCAGCTCTCTTAATGCTGCCTTGATAATGGCAAAACACTGGCCTGGTTGTTTCATTTACGTCAGAACAACAAACTACTTTAGCTTGTACTTACATTCAAAGCAAGACAACAGTGAATGCATGGCCTTAAATAGAGCCTGATAGGCCTGTATGCTTGTATTTCTGCAGCTAATTGCTGCATTTGGTTTGGGGACTGCATGAAAAAATTCAGTCGTTTGACTATGGAAACTGCCACAGGGTATGTAACTGGTCCTATTTGGGCAAAAATAAACTCTGTTCACAATCAAAATAAACTCATGAGCCAAAATCAAGGCAAGTGGCTACACTCGTAGTTGCTGTGCTTCTCTGTGAAACTAAAACTTTTGAAAAATCAAGGCCTCCTCCAACATATGCCATTGGAGAATTTCTTTCTGCCTTTGCATTCAATATACTCTTGCCACATATATTGATTTTTTTCCTTCAAAGCTAATCTTTTGACTTTCCCACTGCAAAGAAGAAACATTGTCAGACTGATTATGAGGAAGCTCGCTAACAGTTCATGCATTTGATGCTCTGGCTATAAAGTTGTACAAAATCTAATGTCATAAGTCCCGGATCATGTACAAATACAGAAAACAGCATCAAAGATGCAGCTTTTCCCCAGGTATTGGCCTTTCGGCTTGCAGAAGACTCATTCATTTCAAAACATGCTGGAATAACTGACTGGCTGCACTGAAGCCCACAACTGTCTTTATGTATAAGCCTTTGTACTACGTTATTGAATGTCTTGAAACATTTTAAAGTTTTAGTATAGTGTTTGAAATCAACAGGGCAATTAGTGAGGTTTTAGACTGTGTACTGGTCAATCAACGCTGCAGTCAATAGTACTTTGCAAATGTCAATAGTTTTCCTGGGTTTATGGGCCAACCGTAAGTGTGTGTGTGTGCGTGTGTGCGCATACACACACCTTTTCCTGGTTATAGAAACTAGAGCTTAGGTTTTAAAGAGAAGCCCACATTCCCCCCAAAATAACTTTTATCATTGTTTTCTGATATAAAAAAACAATAAGGGAGACAGAGAATACTAATTGATATTTATACCTGAGCATAACATAGGTAGTGGACTGGGTGGTTTTTTTTCCCCAAATAGGCAAGAGACTAATAAATAATAAACATATTCTTGTATTTTAATAAGGCCATTTTCTGAGAATATCAAAGCAGTTGAAAAGTACTAATTAAGCCCAAAACAGCCATGAAAAGTGCTATGTGCTATTGAAATGAAAAGCAGCAATAAGACATCCATCCTGAGCAGTGGAGTTCAAGACGAGGATACGACGACAGATTCTTCCAGTTATACGCTGTAATAGACATTTTCGGAGAACTGGTGACCATGAAAAAAAGATTCTGTAATGGGAGAGAGGACTTCAGATGTGTCTTATGTACATCAGCAGACATAAATAAGCGTACATTTTCTGGACCTTTCAATATATACAGTAGATATCTGTAATCAATGCTACTGCCACATGCAGCTCTCTGGCTTTTGGGAGATGACATATGTTCCTAATTTGTTTCCTGCATAACCAGAAGGTGTGTTTACTGCTGCAAAATCAAGTTAACATTTACAAAGCATAATTATCTTTAAAAAATGACTTTGCCATAACTTTCAACAAACTTGAAATAGACTGGAAAAGAAATGTGAACTGCTGTATCCTATTAAAGTTAACATTTTATTGAGCAGGTGAAAACACGAGTCAGCTGTCTGTTGTTAGTGTCTGTTTTTCCTTTCTGACCTATACTGGGAAGGGATGTATTCTAAATACTGGAGTAAAAGGTTTATTCTGTTTTGTTTTGTTTTGTTTTCATTCTAGTGTAATTCTATTTAAAAATTTTGATTCACAATAGTCAAGATCAAAGCCAGAACCATGTTGCCATCTTACAGACTACAAAACTTCCCCACTTTGGTTTTTATCCAAAGTTTATAAAATAAAGCTGAGACTGGTCAAACTGAAGTATATCCTAAGTGCAAGATATTAAATGTGAAATTAAGTGACAAATAAGTAATCTAACAAGACAATCACAAAGACAAGAGTTTGGTCACCTCTGCTTTTCAGAGTCACATCTAGCCATAATTTATGGCATACATCTTTTCACAATTTGATGCAACATTTACATTAGTTTAATCAAACACTTTCAGAGTGCCTGGTTCATTACTTGGGTGGCACTATATCAATTGCACTTACTTCCCTAATCAAAGAGTATCTGAATTCTTTGGACTGAACAAATGGATATAGATTTTACAGGAACTGAATAAACTAAATGTATATGCATTATTTTAACTGTGAAGCATTTATATTCCCTCATAGCTGTGATTTCTAATCCAACTGACTAATATTATTTGCTGAAAAATCACATTACAGTACACTAACTTAAAGGGATAATAAACACATAACCCAATAAATAGTAAAGTTCTGAGCTCTCGTCATTCTGATAAAGCTGTGATTCAGTCAAGTTCAACCATGTATATGGAAGCAATCCATTCCTATTCGTCAAAATGATAAAATGCATACCAAGAGCCATGGATTTCAGTGGGATTTAAGTACAAGTTTAGGTTGTGGATGAATTAAAGGTCAGCATGTCCCTATATGTTTCCCTGAATCAGCCCAAGGACATACACACCAAATGACATCAGAAYGCCAGGGCTGCTTCATCTTTTCTCAGTTTAAAACTCTTCCAGCGAAATCTTGCCATTTCTTTGTGGGCGAATCCTCACACATGGCCTCCCCACGGCAAAGGGGGGCAGATCATGTTATTGCTTCACTTATGTTAAAGTGTGTCCTATGGCTTTACCATGTCAATAGCCTGTAGCCATGTGTCATAACATTCATTCTGTGTTTTACTGCTCTACCCAAAAACTACTGTGCTGTAGTATCCGAAAACCATCATAACTGTCATTAAGTTCATCTAGACAGAGATCTCTCTGTTATTTCCCTTCAGCACAGAAATACCCTTTATCTTCCTTTAACGACAGATTATGATTACAAGTTCACTTTATAAGGAGACATGTGAACCCCGTTTGACACGTATCATACAGAAACAACCGGAGAAATTCTTGTTATCCCTGAGGTGTGCTCCTGTACAGCAGTCACTAGCCAAAGCAAACGTCCTGGTACTTTAAAAGTTATTTTTCTTTTTTCTATTCTCAGTGAAAGTCTACTAAGTCTCCTACAGCTAGCCAAATTGGAGCCTGCACAACCTCCTACACCCGAGCTCAAGGCGAGAACTTCACCACGCACCGAGCAGGAGGCACTAGACACGCCGTGGTGGTGTCCCTGGCCCTGCGAGCCCTTTCCTAATCTACTGCAGTGTGGGAGCAGTGTGTTGCACCAAGCTGTTCTCTGTAGGATGGTTAGGCGACCTCTAAAGCAGTTACCAATATTTTATACTCAAAAAGAAATGAATTAAATATTTTCAGGACCCTTCTGGTTGACCCACCCATCCAGTCTTTCTAATGAGGCTCTACCAAGCTTACACATTGGCCCAGAAACCCAGGAAAACTATTGACATGTACAAAGTACTATTGACTGTAGGTTTGATTCACCAGTATGCAGCCTAAAACAGCATTTTAGTTTACAGGGTAATTAAAAACACTAGCAGCTTGGCCGTTCTCCTAATACCCCCAGAACGCAGCACAGACAGGTCGCCTCCTGCAGCCTCCGCTGCAGCAAGCAGCGACGAGAGCAAGATGCCAGCTGGCCTCCAACACGCACCCGCAGGCGCCTCCCGTCCCCTGGTTTTGTACCAAAGTTACGTGTATCTGCTTCTTCCCAAGGTAAAGTGAACGTAAAGGTTTGAAGGCGAAAGCGCTCAAGGCAGAAGAAACCCAAACTATTTTAAGGACATCTTAAGGACATATTTCACTCTCAGGACATTTCTGAGACATGTGCAATCCCCTGACAGATGGTCTCTATTTTCCACGCAGCCCTGCTAATACGGTTTTGAACACCACCCCCAAAAAAAGATTTGACTCCCAATATTAAATAAAAACAATACTTGTTTTGTAGCTCCTTTTGGCAACTTTGCTCTTAATACCGGCGTTTTTACGCCGCATTCAGAAGCTTTATTGTTCCAACAGCAAAGGTAAAGAGGTTAATTCCTCTTTAACAAGGGGCTCTTTTTCCTCCCCCTCCCCGCCCCTCCTTTTTGGCTCGGCCGAAATTTCTCACACCCCTTACAAAACGCAGTGTACGGCTTTTAATTGCGCCCGGGGGCAGCGGGGCCGGCGCACCTGGCCTCGGCGCTGCAGGGCGGCAGCCGCCCGGGGGAAGGCGCCGCGCATCGCCCCGGCACCGCCGCGCCCCCCGCGCCGCTGGGAGACGAATTATTGCTCTCAACTTTTTTTTTTTTTTTAATTTTATGGTACCTGCAGGAATGTGATGCTATATTAAAATCCACCGCGTAGAGGTAGTATTTTGTTCGAGCTGGAGTTACTGGGGGGAATAAAGCCTCCCTTTGCTTTGCCAAGAATGAATTGTTTTAATATCCCAACATTCAATATTATTTATTATTAAAGTCTAGCGCTGCTTTAGTGAGTAACCGACTTTCTCGTGCTTTGACCTGCCGTTCCCCACTGAACTCTACCGCTCGGTTTCAACATTCGCTGGAAATAGGCCGCATTTTAATTTCTTCCCCCTCGTTTTCTCAGTGTACTCTATTCATGTTGGAAGGTTCAAAAAAGTCCATTAAAAATGTGATATTATTTAAATGCCATTCGGTTCCAACAGTGGTATTTGCTTACAGAGTTTAGCCAGCACAGAACTCCAGTCCTGCATGAGTTATGCCACATTAGCCGTTTCCGATGATTCTCGTGTTAATTCTACGGGGGAAGAACCGTATTCGCCCTGCCCGTCTTGTGTAACTCATTAAGGAATTCAGCAACATGAGGCTTGCTCATGCTAACGATGGGGACCAGAGGGGGAAGCTGCAAAGAAGGGGAGGGAAATGAGCACTATTATTAATTCATTGGGACACACAAATTTGCCCCAAACCAGACACTTCTGAGGCAAAACCACAAAGATTTGCCACTACTTGCTGGCATTTGGGAGTGCAGTGCACTGGAATTCAGGTTTCATAGTTTATCTGAATCAATAGTTTATCCCCAAATCCGATGCACAAAAATCCATAAGCAATGGAAAAAAATAATGTTAATACTTACTTTGTTATACTACAGAGCCAAAAGGGATAGTGTTGAACCTCATCTTGCAACATTTCACCCCAGGAATGTGTTGGTTGGTGAGTATTAAAGGTTTTTGTTTTGAAGCCCAGCATTTACCCAGGAATTGGAACAGAAACATTTATCCCCCCAAACCTTTACAGACTATTGGGTAAATACCATCCCAAGTTTCTCATTATGTATTTTTGCTTAATCTGAAAAATTAATCTGTAATAGTCTTTATGGCATAAAGTACCCTAAAAATGAGGCAAGGAAGTACAACAGCCAAAATGAATGCGAACATTTTGCTTTAGGATTTATTTTCCCCACAGTAGCTACAACAGAGTCTTTTCACATCCCATAATTCATTTAGCTGTGTTCTACCGAGCTAGAACTGTTTAGTGGACAAAATAACTCTTAAACCAGACCATATTGGTCATGGACATTGTTGAGGCTAATTTTTCTCATAACTGAGAATTAGCCAACTTCAGCAGACTTTTACGCCARTTTATCTCTGTTGGATACCCTCTTCTTGAAGTAGATGGTCTGCAGCACAACACTAATAGTTTTTTGGCTCACYATGCCCACTATCTTTATATGCTTGTGCTCAGCTTTTCTTCCCTCTTAGCAGATTTCCCTATTTCTGTCACAGTGCACAGGGTATTTATATAGTGGCTGTGGCCTAAAATCCTAAAGTACTTAATTAAATACATAAAGTTCTACTTTGAGAGCTACCATTCCCTGCTTGTACGTTATGCACGTTACATATTTTAACAAGGACAGTTTTGCCACGAGGGGAGGCGAAGGGGAGGGATTTGAGCCGTAGCTAGCCCCTGTCACCCTGACTGCAGCGGAGCTGGACAAGCTCACGCGCCGGCGTCTGATTCACTGACAAGTTGCAACCGGGCTGGTTGTGCAAGGGGCAAATCCAGAGCTTCTGCCGAGCCTCCAACCCAGCGTGAACACAAAGCGAAACAAAGGCACAAGAACACCTGCGATCCCTCAAGCCGAGCTGGTGCCGAAAACAAGTACTGAGGCTGCAGGAGACTCAGTCAAATCGGTAAACAAATGAATACCAGAGCGACTACAGCTGTGGAGCCTCAGCACGCTGCCTGCCCTCAGTGGTGGTTTCCTACCCACTGCTGCACAAGAGAGGGGCAGAGGTTGGGAGGACATGGGGTGAAAAGGCTGGGTGTAATCTGCAGTATGTATGACTGGGGATGTGAATAAGGGGGCAAACATGCACAAACCAAGCATTCCTGTTTCTTCCCCCCAAATTCTACTGATTTTTTTTTCTTGAAATATGGTATTTTATATGCTGATGTTAGAACACAAAATGATGAAGCTGGTCCTACTTTAAGCAGTGAGTTGGACTAAGTGACCTCCAGGGACCACTTCCAGTCTAAATTCTTCTGAATCTACAATCAAAACCCTCAAGAGATGCTGYATCTGGCAATACCAAAAGTACCCGGTAAATGTAAAATTAGAACTGATTACCAAGACTTTTGTAAACCAGAACCCTCTGATGCCATTATATGGTCATCTGATACTTGGACAGAAGCCTTCGCTGCCTGAAAAATGTTGGATGGAGCAGATTAATTTCAAAACACACTATTTGCTGTACTGCCAGTTTTTCTCTATGTAAAATAAAACAGCAGAGATCTTGGTAACTGGTAAACTTGCCAAGCTGAAAGTCAGGTTATGAATTTAGAAAACATTTTAAAAAAAAGTTCATTAATTAGATGGCAAATCAAGAACTAAAACTATATCTCAGAACTTCAGGAATAGATTACAACATTAGGCAAGGAGTAATGTTTTCAAAAGTACCAAAGTGATATAGGAGCCTTCATCCTGTTACTAAAAATAAGGACCCTAGTCCTCAAGGCCTAAGGATAAGCCTGCACTAGAAATTTATGTCAGTGTATCAAAGTTGTCTTCGAGCATGATTCTTTTGACATATCTATGTCATCAAAAATCCCAGTATGTACAAATATCCTGGGGAAAAGAGCTTACATAGTTCAGGAACTCCTAAAAATCTACCCTCTTCCATCATTRGAAGCTGCATCTAAACCAAAGGGGCTTGCTACAGGAGCTGTACCAGTCAAGTTACTGCAGCAGACCCTGTTTGTATAGCCTGAGGTTAGGCTAAGTCACACTCGACAATTAGGCCCGGGTTCCTAAGTCACTCTGGTGCTTTACAAAACTTGGCCAAAGAGCAAGATGACTGCGACTGCCTAATAGAATACTTAGAAAATCAAGTAAGATCCAGGAATACAGATATGATTTGTTTCCCTCCAGGGAAAGGTGATTCACATCTACTTTCATTTATGAAAAGGTTGTGCCTAAATTTCAATGTAAAAGATCAGGTTTGTTTAGAAAAGGCTTATCCCACTCCTAAGAAAAAAGTTCATAAAAATCCCAAACAACACAGGCAACAAAACCTCAGGTGACCAAAGAATCACGACAGGGTCATGCGAGCTATACATCATGTAAGAGAAATCAAAGGTTTAGGGGGCCAAACTACTATTTTCCCCAGTGTTCAGTCTAATCTCYCAGGTTTTAATTACTGATTTTGCTGCTCTCTAGCAGCAACATAACAGTTTTGGCTGACAGTCCCTCAGCCTCCATTTTCTGCCTGGCAGAAGATACAGTCACTCTTGATGGGAAAGCCCATGTGCTCCGGGAGCAGACATGGTCAGATTTACGTGGCGTTAACCAAGATGTTGCTTAAAGGAAAGTTTCTGGAAGCAGAAAAAGCAAATGAAGGCTGAAAAAGACAGACAGTGTGCAGAATTACCTTTTGGTTTAAAAACAGGGTAGYGGAGCATTGTGCCCTGCGTGCTATTCATCTGTCAACACACTTCCATACAGTAAGTCCTTACTCTACGTCATACCAGCGTGGCTCTCCCGCAAGCTTTCTGTGCTGYGCAGCACGGAGGAGGAAGGGCGGCRCGGCGAGATGGGAGCTTTGCAGGAGCACGTGGGCAGTCCTTACTCAGGTATTCCTCTCTGTAGCCTAAATGGAAAATGCCAATTCATCATTTTCCCCCCTTTTAGAAAGCTCTTATTTATGCAATCTGACAGAGGTATTTTTCACTGTTTTGGATTATACTTACTTTGTCTGACCTGGTAATCACTGAAAGCATGGATGCTATTTATGATTAAGACAAATGCAATACTCATGTTCCTGGATGTCTAGTGATCTGCGCTCCAGAGCTATCCCATAACRCCGTGATTTTTTCACTCTACAGAAATAATTTTACAAACGCTCACTCACTCACACTCTTCGTGATTGCTGCAATCGCTGCCAAAGAGAGCCCAGGGCTGGTAATTTGCCAACCAGGGCTTAAACATACTCAAGAGCTTCAAAGAGAAATGCACACAATGCTATTGATGTCAGCCTCTCACTTTAATAAATGCTTAAATTCACAGCATTAAAAATAACCAATCAAGGGCTTTTCTTTGCCATCCCCACTCTCACAGTGATCCTGAAACCTGTGTTAAAAAAGAACTCTACAACTATTGCTTCTGCATGGTATTCAGCACACWAAAAGTCACAATGTGATTTTCGTTAGAGGAAGAAATGTTTGGAAAATTGTTATATGAAGTCCATAAATCTGAAGATAAATAATGAAAATGAAACGTCCCATGAAATGCCCCAGCGTTCATTTTATTTAATATTCTCCACTGGTGAAAATAAATTAAAAATGAACAAGACTTGTTTATGCCTGCCTTACGCTGTTCTCTGCTTTTGAATAGCAACTGCATATTAATTTATCAGGATCCTATAAATTATAATTAGCCAGGAGGATTAACAACATAAATCCTTGAATTTAAAACCAACCTGCCCTGCTCTCACTTCCCTTAGCCCTAAAGTGAAAAGGAGCCATAAAACCCATCACCGCGGTTTGATCCATTAAACTCAGGAGACGCTCTTGTTTCGGCTGAGCTACCAGAGGTATATTCTTTGCAAAATCTTTTTTAAAGTTACAGCGGCCTTCCTGGAAGCAGGCGCCGCCGCGCGGGAAAGGCCCGGCCCGAGCATGGCAGGATGACTACTGCTCTTTCCGCTGCATCACTCGCTGGAGGCTTCTCAGTATGCAGGAAATCGGCAAAAGAGCTTACGAGTAAAATAGGTGGAACAGAGAGGTACTGTTTCCTAAGCACACCTTTTTTAAGACAGAAGCAGAATCTGACTGAAGTGGATACGCATTTCCCCGTACGTGCAGACCTCAGGCAATTAATGCCTGCTAGCAATAAAGGCGTSCTGCAGTTGTACCAGGTGCGCTGGAATTAGGATATGCCCTTTTCACTACAACTAACTTAAACATCGGTTAAGGACGACGCAGTGAATATCCCCAGATACAYGCAAGTCATCTGTGCAATTGTACCGATACTAGTTATCCCAAATAATTCAGAGTGCTTGGGAAGAAATACACTACCCATTTGTGAACGTTATCAGGAACTTCAATCACAAACACAATCAATAAAACCCTCTTCCTTCCCCCTCACTCCTGAAAGATTTAAATGACTATTGCTAAATATTGGCTAGCAGCAAAGCTGAAAACTGCCAGTCACGCTTTAACTTTCAGTTTTTGTACAGTGGGACGAAGTGGCAGAGCGCGTCTCTGCTGAGCGGCAGCCTCCGAGAGAGGAAGCCCACACAAACGCACGGTGCGGAGAGATCCTGTCTTTCAAAATCACCATTTCAAACAGCAGTATCTGTCAGGCAAATATATTAGGCAAACGGCGAAAAAGGAGTTGTTTGTGACAAGTTTTATTTTTAGTGCGACTGCTTTGCGAGGGCCAGACTGCAATGTGAGCAACCCAGAGGAAATCTTCAACAGGCATAATAATTTATATGAAGGACTCGCTCTTTTTATTTATTGCTTGCAGGAGTTCAAGCGGTTTTCAAGACATGACTCACTTAGGATGATTATACCAATGCTGCACGTAGGGAAGAGCGGATTAAGTGGGGTATCTGCCCATGCCCTGTGCACCGGTCTTGCACCCTGCACCTGGCGAGACAACGGCTAGCAACCACTCAGTCCCACTCCGTAGAATGAGCACATTTTAAAAACGGGGCGAAGACGCTCGCCCCCGAAATGGCAGGAATTTGGACACCCRCACGGGCAGGGCGAACCATGCGGGGACAACGCAGCCTTGCCCGCTGCTGCCCCCCCCCGTCTGCAAAAACGCCCTCTCTCCCTCCCCCCAGCCTCGGCTGACAGCGACCAAGCCTGGCTTTGGAGCCTTGCAAAACGCTGCTGATTTAAATTTAAAGCAAAGTGAGAAAGCCAAGAAAACTATCAGGAAAAAAAAAAAAGCCCCTGAGAAGGGGCGAGTGGGGAGAGAAATGACAATTTATACAAATGACAGCCCACGTCTCCGTGCAACTAGCAACTCGGAACGGCTACAAGAGACGGGATTCAAAGTTAGTGCCTTGCAGTGATTATCAGCTCCGATTTTAACGGGTTACCACCTTTGATTTTATTCGGTTGATACTGCACACGTCCCCCGAGCTGTGGCAAACCTGTGACCTGAGCTTGCAGAACAACTCTCCCTCRGAATACTGTTGACTGAGACTATTTTTCCCCCTTCATGATTAATGTTTCAGGATCTGGCAAAATACAGGGGCAGCATTTTTGAGCTTGATAGRAGTTATCCAGGGAAAGGCTGCATCAGGCACACACACAGCGTGTGCAGATAAGGYGGCTCAGATCAGCGTGCGATATACCTGCGCGCACGCTGCTTACATTAGATGAGCTGCACATGACATGGAATATTTCTGCTCACTTCACACGGCCGATATTTATCACAGTTCCTTTCAAATGCTTATCTCCATACTTTGGAGTTTACTTACATGTGAACAAGGTGAACTCCCAGGTGGAAAGCTGACCCAAAGGTGTCAAGGGGAGTTTTTCATTCAGTAAAAACCAGGGTATCACCTGGTTTACAGAGATATGGGATACATACCTCAGCAAAATATGTTTCTGTAGGATTCTTATAGATGAAAACAGTATAAATATACCCAGTCAGAGATACATKAACAAAGGAAAAACAACAAACCCTTTTTATTATATACATATATACACCCATATATACATATCTAAGGATTTTCTAAGCATATATGCATAAACACACAACACCCTGCCGGTCTCTTCTGGTTTGCCTTTAATGGTAAAGGTGTAGTAAAGTAGTTTGTCATTTTTCATATTTCTCTATAGCAATTTAGGCAGTTTTGCTTAGTTGTCCCTACTAAGCATCCCAAAGTAAATTAGTTGCCTAAGATTATGCAGCCAAGGGGTTATTCACCTCTCTTAATCACAAAGAAATCACAGCTGGAATACAGAGCATTTGTCCCCTTGGATTTAGGAGGCGGGGGGTGGGGGGGGGAGGAAATCAGTTTGTATACAAGGAGGAAGAGAAAGAAGGAAGTTGTTAAGCATAAATGCAAACAGCTTAGCAAAGAGATGCTGGAAATAAGCATCTTTCTAATAAATTTCACTGCAGCGCTTTCTCAAGGAAGAGCCTGCGTTCATTCCAGGAGGGGATAGGAAAGYGCACTCTCTGTACAAGGCTGCAGAAGAAGGAAAGCTCTGTAAGCCCATCCCAACTCCCTTAATTATTTTAATTGCAGCAGTGTGATGCCAAGGTGCTGAATTACCCCCTCAGGCTCTGGCTGCTTAGCCAGGAGGTACTGAATTAAACTGTCAGAACATGCAGAAAAATTGCAATGGTGCCTGTCAACGGTATTTGTTAAGAGACACGGGTGAGGCTAGTGACTTGTATAGAAAAAGAGCTGCCAATGCAAAGTCGTCAAAGCACAGCACTGGAACTAATGGGGTATTCAGAGGTCTTGTTCTACTTCATTGGTTAAAGCCAACAAAACTCCTGTAATATTTGGGGCGGTTTGCTATTTATGGCTATGGTAATAAAGGCCAGTTAAAGCTGCAGAGCCAGCCACGCTTAGTGGTCCCCACTGCTTTATTTCTAAATGGCTGAGGGGGCACTGTCCTGTGTCAAGCTCTGGTTTTTAACACGGGGAAAATTTTAGAGAAAGAATCTGTTCTTTAAAATATGAAACATCCGCAACAGAGCAGGCTACAGCTTTTTTGGTTTTACAATATACTSCTTTAGTTAAAAATAACATTTCAGATGCCTTCCCCTCCTGGTTTGAGATTTAGTTATGCCTTAGCTGCAAAGAATTGGCTTCGAGTTGGCAATATGGCCCAGGTTTAGCACCCGCTTTTCTTCATGCATGGCAGTTTCTTCCCAGAGATGCTTAGCAAGACATTTGACACCAAAATCTACTTTGCAACTCTAAACCCACACAACTGCAGATAGCGATCAAGGTGATTTAAAGAAGTCCTGTTTGTGGTGGGTCTCTATGGTTCTCTCTCAGTTATTTTTAGAAGTAAAATCCTGTACCTGTGAAAATGAAAGGCTGACAGCAGTGGCTAGAGCCAGCCGGTGGGCAGGGGCTGCGCAAACATCCCCGCTCGGCTCCRGGTCCCCCAGCCCCCAGCGCGGGGTCTCCCGGGGCAGGTGGGTTTGCGATGGGTGCCAGCTCCCACAGGGGAGCATGCAGGGAGCTCAAAAACACTTCTAACTTAGTTATGAGTGCCAAAACTTTATGCATTTTAGGCCCTTAGGCTTTTTAACGAGCTAGTGAATAAACCTATCTAACCTCTATCCCTCCCATCTCTGAGGAGCTGCGGATATAGAGACTGCAGAGTATACGGTACATGGAAAAGAAGAATTTTCACACGTGTGTGATAGCCCCCAAAACAGGTTTTTTGGCATAACAGGGAGGTGGTGATAAAGAAAAAGAGCATTTTATAATTTCTGCTAGATGCATGTCCCTATCATCTGGCCATCAAAACAGCTATCTGACCACCAGGAGCACCATCCTGCTTTCTCACTCGGTCTGCATAGCACTGGGAAAATGCTCCTTGTTGTGCCTTGTTTTTCTGCTGTAGTATTTCCTAGCTCACTACAGTTATTGGAATTCTTCTTAACAGGTTTATATTGCCATAATCTTATATTCACTTAATGTGATTTTCACTAAGAATATAAGTTCAAGAGGGGTTAATGATCCATTAGTGTATATTTTTAACTAGCTCATTTACATATTGAATAGCCTGTATTTATTTTATTAAAAGCAACTCACTATATTCAGCTGACTGAATTACGTGAGATATCACATGGATTACACAGTATTGTTCAGTAATTAATTTTTCCCAGACATGATATGTAGTTATTAAGTATATTCCTAAACAATTAAAACTGTGAAACGGTCTCTTAATGAGACTGAAACCTTTGCTGTTATAATATGCAAGGCCTTAACAATTACAATGGCTCTCTGAGCTTAAGGGTTCATTTCTGTAGTTCCTTTGGAATAAAATATATGCTGCTGATGCTACAGAATGCAGTATGTCAGAACACAGGAATACTGGTTCAGGACGGGTTATAAATGCTATTTCTGTGCTGTGTTTGTACCTATATAATGATGGCCATGCAAAGGTGCACAGCGATGAACTCATATTCCCTCCTTGCCATCTGGGAATTAAAGGAGAATCTTCATTAACTTTAATTAAAGACATTGCTTCCTTTCACATGAGGGTGACACTCCAAGCGTATATTAAACAGCTCAACCCACGTATTTCCCCCAAGCATTACTCATGGCTCTGCTCCTTTGGTCCGTCTGACATGAAGAAGCGGTGGCGCAGTGAGGGCTACCACTGCTTCGATGCCCACGCTCCCCTTTCGTCCCTCCCATCCCGGCAGGTTCATCGGGCTTAGTCAATAAACTGCCTTGCTATTTTCCAGGTATGCAGAGCGCTCCCCTGCCCCGGCCCGTCGCTGCCCCTGGGTATCGGGGGTGAGAGGAGGAGGCCTGCCTTCGGGTCCAAGGCACAGCAACGTGCCTCATTGCTCTCCAGTTATCGGAGCGCAGGTCTGAACGGGATTTATTCCCTTGCCTTGAGGAGAAATGGACCAGTCAGCGTTTACCAATAGCCAAACTGCTCAAATCCTTTAAAAGCTAAGCCATATGTTAATTGTCTTGCACTCATAAAAACGCCTTCAAATAGTTTTAAGCTCTTCTGAGCAACAAGTTTCCTGGATTAGCGCTGCTTCTTTCTTTCAGGGATAGTGAAGGCACATTGTGAAATGCCTCTTCCATGCTCCTAGCCAACACAGAAAATCTCTTTAAGCTACATTTTTGARTGTCATATTCACAGGAGCATGAGGGGATCTCTGGGTCTCAGTGGGAGAGCGTTATGGTGTTCCCAATGCCAACAAAGGCCATTAAAAAGCATGTAGTGCATATTATAGCACTGCACTCAAACACAAACAAAAGTATGGATTCTATTTTTCACCGCATAATGACGATATCATGTACGGAACTGGATGAACTAATTTATTACTTAGGAATCCTACTAATTGCTGGGACCCTCTGCCTTCAGTTGCAGTGACACATGCCAAGAGAGCCCAGCTTTAGGGCTAGATACAAATAAGATCTGTCATAGAGGAACACTGTCGTTTAGTCGATCACATCTCCCATTAGCTCAGCATTAGTGACAAAGAGTATAACGGAAGATAAGCATCAAGAATTAAGATATTGTTCTGCAAGAATAGCAGAAAAATAGTATTAACGTTTCTTGGAATTCAATTAGTCTAAAGCTTTGTTTTCATTGCCAAATGAGGTGTATTTTCTGTTGAGATGTGTTCACTGAGGGTAAAGAGAGCCTTGTCTCCAACAGGATTAAAAATCAAAATAGCTGAATTGGATTAGCTATTTTACTATTAACAAAACAACCCCCTGTTTTCGCACTGAAGACATGGAAATGTAGAGTGAAGGAGACTTCCTGGACCATCAAGTCTCATATCCGTGTTACTGCAGACACCACATCATACAATTCCTTTCACAAACATATCAAGCTTATCATTATCTGGAGTAATTTCTACAATGATGTTTTCAGCATGATAATATCAGCAATGTGGACAGAAAAATCTGCAAAATTTCCTTGATGCAAATATTGTTTCATATGAAATTTGCAGTCATCTTACCACAGGATTTCTGGGAAGAAAAGTCTGCGTTTTTTCAGAAACAATATTCAAAGCTTTACAAAAACCTACGATATATACTTTTTGCCAATGCCATAGTGCAACATGCAAAACACTGGAAAGAACTAAACTAARTACAAAGCATAACACTTTTCCTACTAATATGGCTTCATTTTATCAAATTTTTTAAACAACAGCATTTAATGCAAACTATACTGTTTTGTGTGGCCTTAATGAAAGTCTGGAGTTGCACTGAAGAACTTTTCCTCCTTTAACCAGATGCCTTGTCAAACAGCTGCCAAATCTGAACAACCTTTTGCCTGAAAATCAAATTAGCACTTTCCTAAAAGTAGCATAAGACATTTGCGTGAGTGTGCAAATTCAGTCAAAAGTAAAACTCGAGTGGTGGGCATTTCTATCCTGGACTTGCCTGAATAAAGCACGCTTAGGTTTCTCACTAAGACTCAGATTTGTAAAGATATTTAGATGCAGATAAGGCGCTTAGTGGTGCATTCAGAAAAGCCTAGGACTTTGCTGTCCTGATGATTCATTCTAACGTACATTTCATTTACAAGTCAGCAATGCAATGTTGTGGCAGAAGCAATGTGAAAAAAATAAAAAGAAAGAAAAAACACAGACAGAGGCTAGCAGCCTGCACAGTGAAGGCAATTGTAATGTTCCCACCGGCTTTAACGCAGGCCGGCTTTCACCCGCAGGGCTTCGCCCATACCAATTCCTTCTCCCAGAGACTTCTGAAGGTTTCTTTTGCTAAAAGCACAGAGCAATGGAAGAATTATTATATTTAATGACATGCCACAGGACAGCTGTGTGTAGAGGAAGGTCCCAGACCGCTTCTCYGTCGCTCGGCTCAGCTCTGCTCCGTTTGCAAGGCCGAGCTACACCCTGCTGAAAGGCGATCTAAAACCGAGTCAAGGAGAAGCTCTTTCTCTCCTGAAGTTTGATTCAAATCCACTCGCTTCACATATTTCAGGATCATTCAGCTAAACCACAGCGTGTCTCTGCGCTAAAGCTACTTTTTGCAGATTGCAGCTGTAGGGGGAAAAATGTCTGTATGTGAGGAAAAGCGATGGACTGAATTAAACTCCAAACACAGCCTCCAGCTAATTTCTTAATAATCTGAGTGCAAAACAGGGCCTTGAGGGTAGGCAGAGCTTTTCAGCAAACCAATCAGAAAGGGATTTTATTTAAGCAAGAGCGAAGTCAGTCGCAGAGAGCTGAGACGCTCGTATGCGAAGCCGTCGGATCTCCCTGGAAGTCCTGTGCAGTCGCTCAGCATCTCARTTTCAATCACAGCTCGGTCCCTGCTGGTCGTTTTTGTCTGCAAACAAGCTGAATGTGAGCTGACAAGGGCCCCCAGAGCAAATAACGCTAGCGCTGGAGGAAGAAACTCGCCCGGACATGATGTGACAGTTGTGCAGCCGATTCAAAAAAAACCCAGGAAAACAAGAACCCCAGCAAGCAGGTCCTCTGCTGCAGCACAGCTGAGCACCGTGCACGTAATGAACAGATAAAACCTGATTTTGCAAGTTTTATCTTCTGAAGCACAACTTATCTTGGCAAAATAAGTATGTGATATAGCAGGAGGCAAGGCCTTCGATCTCCATGTGGGGCCAGAGGGCTACAGTAGAGCTCCCAAGGAGGAGATGGGCTACTCCATGAGGATTTCCCCGCCAAGTTTCTCCTGAATTCTCCCGTTGAGGGGTTGGGGTGATTTCAAATGGCTTGCCTGCAAATCCGGTGATATTCCTGCAGTGGGTCTGTAGGCCAGCCCTGTCCCCTACAGAGGACTTGGTAGACCTGAAAGTCCCCTGATCTCACGCTCTGGCCAGAGAGGGGAAAGAGCTGCATTTCTCCTTGCCACGACTTCTCCCAGGGCGGCTGCTCTCACCAGGCCGAGGGACGCAAGGATGCTCTTATCCTCCAGCCCGGCTACCTACACTTCCTCACCCGCGAGCATCCAGAGGTGGGACAAACCCTCAGGAGGGACCAAGACCACGATGCTACATGGAAGCTCATCACTCAATCCTTCCTCTTTTCTAGGAAACTTAAGGTGGACAGGCACCAAGCTAAAGCACAAATGGGAAAAATGCTGCTGCATGTAGGAAAGACCCATTTAAGAGGACAACCCTGACACCTGAGCTGTGCTAACCACCCCCAGGATTCAAACTCCCTGAATACAGTTTTCCAACGGTGTCTGTTAGTTTTCAAAGGACTTCGAGACAAAACCAGCTAAGTAAATGGAAGCCGCTGCTATTACCAACAATAGCTGTTATAGGTAAATTGCTCAACGTGGAAATGATAGAGATTATTTCGTTAGAGTCTTCAGCTTTCCAACATCATTACCAGCTTTAAATGGACTTTTAATATGATCATATTCACTGGTAATGACATCTCTCCCTTACAGAAGACATGTGACACCTAAGTGGAATATAACAGCTAGATATTTACTGAAAAAAATATGCATTGGGCATATTTAGATCAGAGAACAATCTTTTTCCTTCTCGTTCTTAGTGAGCTAGGCAAATATTCCAGGTAAATTCTGAATAGGAATTGGTGACCTTCAAGTCCACTCAGTGAACTACTGCAATTGAAGAGTTATTGAATTCTAATGTGAGGAAGGAAAAAAAAAAAAAMCAGGTTAGATGACAGCCTGTTGTTTTAGAGTTAATTTCTTCAAGAAGGCCTGATTTTCAAAGAGTGTGGCTAAGCACAAAAAACAAATGTTCCTATCTCATCATCACTGACAGGATATGAAACAAAAATAAACATATTTCTTAAAAATACACTTTTTTTTTTCCAGTGTCATGACCCGGATGAGCAAACAGTCTAGTTTTTAAGGCACTCGTGTCCCCGAGCAGAGGGAAGGAACACAGGCTATACCTGCCACAGGAGTTTTAAAATCACTGTGTATAGAAGGAGCCTATGGAGATGAGCTAATGTTATCTTTACTTTGCACCCTTCAGCCAAACCAGAGGTTATAAAACAACAACTCTTTATGAGATTTCCAGTAACATTAATTTTTGGTCACCAAACTTCAAAGAAAAACAGATATTTTTAGCTCAATTCATGTTTTTTGCTTTTTTTTTTTTCCACACACTTTTACCACAACACTTTCCAATTCGGTTCCCATGAGCACACTGAAAACAGAGTTATACCCGCTTCCTGTTGCGGCAGCCTCCTTAACCACTTCACTCCTGGTGCTGCTCAGCCTTTTTTTTTCCAGTGTTCACGTCTTTTCATTGTTTTCCCCAGTGTGTCACATTTGCATTTTCCCACATCACCTTTATCATTGATCTTTGCTCTATTCAGCCACCCGCACAATAACTAAAACAGTATGGGAAATGAACTATATATACACATATAGAGAGATATATATGAACATATGTATGCCTGTGCGTATACATATATGCATATATAAACAAACTACACCGGGAAAAYTTTTATTCAAAAGAAAATACTTTTCAGTAGAAAACCTACCGGCAAAACCTACCCGTTGTTACAAACATGGAAGAGGAGGGTGCAGGTTTTTCAGATACATCTACTGAATATTTCCTTATTCCAGTGAAGAACTGATATWCATAAACATGCATTTATAACAATGTAATCAGCATATTGATTATATTAAGGGATCCCTGTAAATCTCTATAAGCTGAGGTTAACAATGGCTTTTCAAATGCCATTAACCGCCACCTTGCAGCTTTCTATTATATACCATAAAGTTAATCATGTGCAGGACYGTTTTTCAGGAGAAAAATCTGCCATACAGTGCAATGATCACCTTGGTATTTTCCTAGAACAAAGAAAAGGTCTTTCTTAAATAGGAAAAAGTCTGTGCCGTCAATGGGTGAGTGCTGGGCAAGATAAATCATGGGTTTCCGGCAAAATTTCTCAGATTATCTCATTAAAGACTAAACTCTCCGGACCTTTCTTTTAGCATTCAGATTCCTGTGCCTGTTATCGTGAAATCGGCTGTGCCCTGTTTTTCTCACACATGAGCTGCAGCAGGGTGAAGGGAGCCGCAGGGGAGGGAGGGCAGAGCCCCGCCACCCTTCTCCGAAACAGGAACCCCGAAGCGAGGCGGCTCTCCAGGACAGGCTCAGAAAACGTCCCCGAGCCTCAACAGCTGGAAAGMGAGTGTCACAGGACGTTATCTGTCGGCGCCACGGAGGTGGGTGCTGTGATCTGCATGTGCCGGGTCCATGTATGAGCCAGACCATGGGACTCCACATTAATTCCCCACATAATAGAAAATGGGATACAACGTAATATGCCACCAGCACGTACYGGAGGAGGTTGCTTATGTAAATGAAAAGACACCTCCATAAATCATGCCATGTAAAATCACTGACCATACTTTACGCAGTGGTAATTTCTATAGGAGATATTCATTAACAGAGCCAACTATTTTATTATAGATCATAACAGAGYGGTGTCTCACTGAAAAAAATTCAGACAGACTGTCTATAACATGTATTTTGTCATCTGCTCAGCCAAATCGATATTTATCTCCCTATTTGGTAAATTAAATAAATTCATTTAATGTGGAAAAGTAACCATGTAGCTTGCATAAAGCATGCACTTTTTGAAGTACCATACGCTCCATATGATATTCAGCAGTTCAAGCCATGCAAAACATTTCCCAGGGAAAGCACTCAGAAAAACATTTCAATTGATCTTTTTTTCCCCCCTCTAAGTTCCTCTGGCAACTGATTCGAAACATAGGTGCCAAATTATGGTAGCTCTACGTTTTCTATTACTCTTTGGCACACTTAAAGAGCCAGTGATTTAAGACAATATGAGATGTCCATTAGCTGTAACAATGAATTCAAATGCTTCGAAGCCAGGCTATAAATCTCCCCTCTTGGAAAGATTAACCACTGTTTGCCTAAAGTTCACGGCTCCATCTCTGCATCCCGGGAGGCCCCTCAGGTGCTCTCACGTCCCTCCCACGCCGTGGGGCCGACCCGCCGGGAAGCCTCTGTGGGAAAATGACTGCGGCAGAGGAAATCTCCAATAAATCCCCTATCCCTGCACCGAAAAAGTTCAATAACATATGCGAACAGATCCTGACTCAAGCTAGTGCACACTGGGCTTGATGTTGCGGACAGTCGTGGCATGGAGCTGCTCTGAAGGTGCAGGTGGTGATACCTGGGGCCAGCGGCACATGACATCATCAAAAGACACTAATGAATAAACAGAAGACTGGGTTAAAAAAAAGAATATTTAGTCTTCTCAATGTGCCTAGATTGACGGTATGTCATCTGCTTCACCACTGGACAGGTACACCATAGACAACAGCAAAAACTAGCATGAATTTATTGCCACCTTTCAAATTTTGTAGTGGGTTTTGGCAAGCTGTTAAAGCTGCCAATATACCACTTATTGTGTTGATGGCCATAAACTGCTTTGTAACACCATAAAACAAATGCGTATGATATCCACAAATCAGTCGCTCCATTGAGATGTTAGTTCTTACACAGAGAAGTAACTGTGGTGTTGGCTAAGAAGTGTGTCCCAAAGAAAATGGGGAAAAAATAATAATCAGGGACCAAGCACACAAAAAAGATGCACAACTATTTTCAGTCCAGTATTTTCCTTCTCTCTCCATCCTTCCCACAAATTTCCATTCCTGATGTCACTGAAAGCAGGGTCAGCGGAAGAGTTCAAAGCGCAGTTCTGCCGGATGGCGCGGGCAGGTCTGTGGATACGGTTTGTCTGAAGAAATAGATGTTTGCAACAGCAGCAAATGCCAAGGCAGGGCAGCAAAAAGAAACCCTAGTTCTCAACCATGGAAAAAGAAGAAACCCGCAGCACAAGGCCAAGAACACCCAACCACTTCCTCTGAAAAGCTGCTACTCTCCTGTTTACGTTAAAACAAATGTTTAGGGCACCTTTAGCGCAATAGCCATACTCATAGCAAATCTTTTAAGGTTTGAGAGTAAAAAAGGAGGAGAGAATCTTAAATGTTACCAGCAAATAATATTCTTTAGGAGACAACACCGAGCGCACTTACAATGCTCAGCTTCAAACTATTTGCAGGAGCACACGAATGCAAGCATTTAACCCCCTGGTTTGCAAACACCAAGGAAAGATGCCGATACAAACGAAACGGTGTAAGCAAACAACCCCCACACCCCGCTCACTGGGTGTGAAATACGTGTCCATAGTTAGCAGGTTACTTCTGAGCATTATTTGTTATGCTATAAAGGGAAACGGGGGTGCAGGCTTTCCAAGTTTGGAGGACAATGACATAACATCTTTTAAACCCCCATTTTATAATCCCTCCCTGCGTTTCTCTCACATTCCCCCACCACAAAGTAGCTTACAAATGATGATGTTCTAGATGTGGTGTTTTATAATAGCAGCAAGTGGTTAACCAAGCTAAATCCCACAGAAAGAGCAAGGGTGGGCTTTCAGAGCACGCCTTATTCAAGATGTAATGCTTCCTTCTATGAAAATGCAAATCAAAAGCAACTGAAACACACCCAGTTATGATATGGAAGAAATTTACTGTCAGTTTACATAAAAAAATGAAAGAAAAATGTCATGCTTTATGTATACAGCCACAATAGTGAGATTTTGCAGTGACGACGCAATGAAGATGAGCAAATAACAATGCTCCTTTCTTCAACGTTCTTAGTGAACCCCCAAAGACTTCTGCACTAGCGAGTTAACGAAGAAGCATTAAGTTCACACGCCTTACTGTTAAAGCAGGAACACTGTCACAATTTGCAATAATTGCAATTTGAAGGAATGTACATAGCAATCAGCACACATCCACTCTATTGCACAGAAACATCAAATAAGGACAAAGATCAAACACTGATGCATCTGCCTTCTCCAGCAGGTGCAATTTTCACAGGGACACTTAGCAAAGTGCCATCAAATATTGTTTTCAATGGAGTCAAGAATAACCTTTAAGTTCTGAGAGGTCAGCTTACGCCAACACCGAGTGATTCTGGAAAACCAAGTTATGGATTTTTTTTTATTATTTTTTTTTTAAATCAGTTTCTCAGCTCAGAGTTTGCAGATCTGGTTAAATCTCCAGGTCAGAATAGTTTACGTCACAAAAAACAGGCATCCAATTTCTGCCCCCAGTGGCAGCGTCACACCTACCTGCAGGACAGYGGGGCCGTTTTGTGCAGGTTCACGCCTGGCACGTGCTGAGGGGCTGGCAGAAAATAATCCCTGTTACTACAGCTGGGAAAACAGGCCCAAAGCCTGCTCTGAATATTCCTGAATAGGGACAGGAGACAGCCAGGCGGCTGAATAAAACAGAAGTGCTCCAAGATCTGCTCATGCAAACGGGCGCTTAAAAACCAGAGCCAGCGAACTGTGGGCAGGCTGCAGCTCCGAGCCTGCGCGTTGCCCCGGCCCCACTGCGGCTTTGGAAGATAAAGAGGGAATAAAAAGCAACAAGCAGGGAAAAGTGCAAATCCAAGGAAAAAAGGGACGCGGGCCTGGAGAGCTGGGCTCCGGCATCACACAGCCCAGTGAGCTGGGAGCGGGGCTGGAGCGGCTCCACAGCCGGCCGGGCTCGGGGAGCTTCAGCCCCAGTCCCAGCCCTGCACGCAGCTACGACGGCTTCTGCGGTGCTAAATGGCAAGCCTTATAATTTATTAAATCTGCATTCTCTAGTTATCTGAAACTATTAATGYGACTGTTAAAATTCACAGCTTCCAGTTACTAAAGAAATGTGATTGTTTTATCTGGATTTCTATTATATGAACAAAATGTAACACTTTGTCTGGATAAAATGGCCCCAGAGTTTCATTAAAGAATAACAGCCTAATTCCCTAATATGAAGTTATTTTAAGTGTTTTATTAATATTGTCTTCTAAATGCACATAAGTGTGATCCCCCTTTAAGTGCAATATCTTTAGGGCTAGTTGTAATTGTATTTTTCTTATCAGTTGCTTGTGCCTGCATTTCAAATATCCATTGCTTACTTCAGGCACTTCACCAGACAAGAAAGAATGCAGGGAAAAACTGTTCAGTCCAGACACTATTTGAATAGGAAACTTCAGTCCAAAATACAACAGTTCTCACCCCTTCTAAACAACCAAGAACTACCACTCGCCAAAATCCTGCGGTGCATGTTTACCTTGCCGTGACTTTTAGCCAATGGGATGAAGATATAAATAAAAATGAATGCAAAAGATGAAAAGCCAGCCAGACACCCAGATGAAATCCTGACCCCAGTCAAATCCATAGCAAATTAAACTACACATAAAGGCCATGACTTGTCTTATCTAATGTTAAGCACCTAGCTGGGGCACCTAGTTTCAGATCCTGCGTGCCCTGGAGTCCCCAGGTAGCCGACGGAGGAGGGAGAAGAGGCTCTTCCAGCGGGCAGTTCTGATTTTATTGGAGTACACAGGCGTAAGAGAGAGCATCACGTTTCTTTTATTTAATTTGTTTTAAAAAACAACAAGATGCATTTTGTTGAGGGAGAAGAACCTGTTTCAGCGAGTTTCCATTATATACACCTGGGACACCACAAGAGTGCATTGCCATAATTTTACAGCAAAACTTTAAAAGGGAGGTGTGTGGCCACATATAGTTTTTATGTTGCTATCGGAATGCAGATATAATTATACAYTGATTTCCCCCAGTGGCTCTTCTGTGGGTGCTGTATTCCCAGAAGTTTTGCTCTTGTCGCTCCCRTCTCTCACGCCCAGGAGTTACAGGGAAAACACAAGGGAAGAGCTGGAGGGATTTTCTAGCTGCCCCTCTACGTTAGCTTTTCTGCATCTTCGCATTGCTTAGGGAATGCAAAATGGGGGCCAAGAGCATCTGAACAGAAAAGCGTGGTGAAATATTCTTGAGCTGCGCTTTCTGCTTTGTGAAGTTTTAGCTTTGGACATATATAGTAAAAGGCACCGATCGATTATTGCTGAGTAGGGTTTTCCCTTTCCTGAGAGAATCCCAAAATCAAATTTACTAAAACGAGATCCTGAAAGTGCAGCTCAGCACTCAGGCGATCTGCTCCTGTTATTTATATATGGGGGTCCCGGCTGCTGCCAGCAGCCCTTTGGTCTGGATGCCACAGCAGCAGAGTGGTCACATCCAGACTACATGGAGCCCTCAAGGTAAATCTATATATTGYGGCTGGTCGGCAGAAGGTTTTGTTACAGGGTGTATGATTTAATACACCCTAAGCACCACGTATCCCAGGAGCAGAGGACAAAAGGACAGTGYTGCACTGCCTTCCTGACGGCATTTGCATGAGGAGAATGACTTTTGTCTTTTTGCTTCAGCGTGTTACTGTATCTGTGCTAATCAGCAAACCTTAGAGACCAACATTCACAGAACTTTGGATAAATGCAGTTTTTTCCATGTTTTTTTTTTTCCCCCCCATCAGGAAAGCAGTTTTAAGAATAATAATGCTGAGAGAAAGAACAGAATTTCCTTAAGAGCATAAAATGACTTTCCTTTTTGTATGCACTAGCTGGCTGAAGATGGTAATCGACACACAGGTCAAAATAAACTACTTATTTTTTAATCGTCTCCTATTTTGATTACTTGGTCACTCTTACTTCATGTTTCATGTCTATTTTCTACAGCTTACTGCACTAGACGGACAGGCAGACAATTTCTAATTGATTTTTCCCAACGTTAACTCTTTTTGGTAGCATTTTTCCTTAGCTGATACTGTGACAATTCTCATTAGTACAAACAAGTCACATAAAAAGGCTGTTAAATGGATACTCTCCATACGCTTATACCCTACCAATAAATCGTGATAAATAATCCAGCTCCACATACCGCAGGTTTATGTAACAGCTGAATAGGAAAAGCACGTATGAAGAGTTTTTATGGCACACGGGGATTTTTTTATTTTGCTTTTTATTTGAGCAGTCCYGTCTGTCAGTGAAATAAAGCTGTTTTGAACGTGTTCCCAATCATTTGGCTCTCGTACTAAAGTTGGTGTTTGTTGGTCATGCCACAGCTCGGTGATGATTAATGTGAAGTTTACAGTGTCTACACAGAGTGCGTAAAAGAACTGGCAACTCAAAATGATATTCATCATACTTGCTCTCACGCCGCTGCTGCGTGCTGAGGCTTTCTACGCTGAGGAATAYGCTGTCTCCAGTAGAAGCCCACCAAGTCTGAAAATATATCCTTTTCTTCACTACAAATAACTCTCCTTTATGGTGGGACRTTGTGAAAAAAACATAGCAGGAAAGAAAATTCATTTTCGGATCATTYGTGTGGCACTGTGATCTCCTGATAAATTATGATTAAATTACTCACTGAGAGTTTTAAACTGAAGTAGACATASCATGCAAAACATATAGAGAGTAATTTAATTTATATTTAATTATAATATTAAACTATGTGCATACAGGAGAGGGTCATATTTGAGAAAGTCTTATCACAAGAAAATAGGTTAATGCAAATACAGTCCACCTTTTTCTGTTAAAATAATTGGATATTAAAATTAACAGATCCAGATATGTTCATCCAAAAGCACACAGAGAGGTATATTGGATACAAAATACACTAAGCTGTCCGAAATGCCARGACTGGGACATATGCTCATGGAAATAAGCCCTCACCCTGTACGCGTGAGCAAATGAAGAGCGTGTGCCTTGTCCTTAAGAAGGAGTGAGGGCACATCACATGTCATTATTCTGCATATAAAAGGTCTGCACAGACCCGGGTGGCACAAGGGCTTTCTAGGATCAAGGGCACTGGAAAAGTCCCACGAGTAATGGAAAACGAAGCTACTTTTGCCATTCATTCTGTTGAGACAGTTAGAGCTACGGCCTTGAYCACTGCTGGCTCCGAAAGGGAATTTCATTTCCCGCGACCCTGACTCAGAAACCAGCTAAGCACGTGCTGAAGTATTTTGCTCAGCCAGACCCAAAATGGCTTTCAGAGCTTCGAACAACAGCAACTGGACATGGCTGATGACTGAAGGCGTGACTGCAACAGAAAGGATAAACACCAAAAATAATATACGCTCTCTAAGGAACACAGAAGTCTGCTGCAATTACATGCTGTAACTGCCATAATTCTACGACTCACTTTCACATATTCAACACATCAGAGGTGTCCATACGAATGCTCAGCATTGCCAAAAATCAGGTTCAAACCAGAGTACAGATAAATTCAGTRGAAACCCGCATACGAACACAAGTATCATCTGCAGCACAGCCTGCCTTGATGGCTTATTCCACCCCAGCAGTAGGATGGACTCGGGCGTTTTTCAGTAGAACTGTATTTGCCAAAACGCACTACAGAAAATTCCCAAGGAGATCAATTGTGCGGTTTTCTAAGGTGCTCTTAACATGCTTCTCAAAGGAAAACATACTTCCTCTAACTCTGAAAATTCAGTAAAATCCCTCCACATTTGCTCTGACAAAACTGGAGTGACCATATTATGGCAACTACAGGCCTGGATGTTTTGAGTAGGTTGTAACATGCAGTAACATGGACAAAGCTTCATCTTCTTTTAAACCTTCTTTTGAAGTGACACACATTATTGGTACTTTTTTCTAATCCTTTGCAACCTATTCTAACAACTTTACAAACATCAGTCACGCTCTACTCCAGAAGCCCTACYGATTTCCTTGCTTGTGCTGTATCTGGCCTACTTTAAGGATATTCCCAGCACATGATAAACAGCAAAGTGGCTGCATGCCCTCTGCTATGTGGATTTACGTGTTTCTGGAGAAGAATGTAAGATCTTCTTTCCAACATGTTAGCGTGCTAAGTCTCTACCYTGATTTCAAGGACATTTGCAATAACCATAAAGAACTCAGATCACACATCATTTAGTACGTGTGAGTGAAATACACACAGAAATACATTATTTTGTCCCATGCAAAGGCTTTACAGGACCATCATTGCTGTGGGATGCATACTGTCTTAGACACTTAGCAAATATGGCACTTGACAAATTAGTGTCTAAAATCAGGGCTTCCATGCATTTGTTCTGGCTACTTAAGAAACAGACATACTCCCTAATAAAAATGGGTACTTGATTTGTTATTAATTTTATACATCTTTGGATGAACGCCAGAAATATTTCAGTAAGACTCTATATGGTAGCAGTCGTATCTAGAACTATTTCACRGACACATAGCATGTTTGCAGAGGAAGCTTCAAAACACTGRAAGTTCATATTTAACCTATCTCCAAACCTTTCTTACTAACCTAGATGTCAACCATTAAAGTAGCTGATTTTATTTTTTTAAAATAGACTTACTGATTTGCATAATTCTTAGTGGAAAATTTTGCATCTGGACTGGGAAGCTGCAAACCAAATTTCTACCTGATACAATTCGAAATGGTCCACAAAACTAGGTTTAAAAATCTATAATGAAGACATTATGCAGTAATGAAAAATGCTGCAATACTCCAACTGAAATGCAAGTAATTTCTCAAATAGAAGGATCTTAACTGCTTCAGAAGTATGGGCTGTTTATTTTTTTCAAACTACCCCAAAATTTGGTACACATAATGACATGCTGTGTATACATGTGAATTTTTAACAAATTATTGACCTGGAGACTGAGTTGAAAACTGGAAGTGCTGCACTATTTCTACTCTCTTTGCCATAAAACTTTTTTTTTTTTTTTTTTAAGAAAAAACTTGTTACATATTGCTAAGAATGAGAAGGTAATCTCAGATCTCATGTTAGCCTCTTGACTGAATATGGCCAAAGACATATTAAGCATTTACTCCACACAAGCCTGTCACAGCTCAATTTGAGATGTTTGTTCTTTTATGAGAGCAGAACTCTCAAACTTCTTTATTCTGGCATCAGCGTGATTTAAAACAGATGAACTACCAACCAGAAATTGGTGTTTATAATTGGATTGCTAGCAACTCTTACTTTAATGACAGTATAATACTGAACAAAGAAGTACTATGATCCACCGCACTGAAAGAGTTAAATTCCCCATTGCCAGTACTTTAAGGAAAAGTAGAGGGTTTTTTTCTTTTTGTCTAGAGAGGAAACTGTCACTTTGTGTTTTCAGGTTTGTAGAAAAGCCTTTTTTAATGTAAACATTCATTAAACTAATTTGAAGTTGTCATTACTCTCCTCCCCTGCTGCTTTATATCAGATTATTCCTAAGTGCTTGGTGAAGAGCCCCATAAACACACAGTCTATTTCCCTGCAGGGTATAATCACACAGTTTGCACTGTGATTTATGCTGTATGGCACTGGTGAGTGTCCTAAACTTTGAAAGGGCTCAGTTCTTCAGCAGATGCACTACTCCCTTTATATTTAAACAAAGTTCAGCTAACCCTCCCAGGCTATTACCGACATTGTTTAGCTCTTTGGCTTCACAATAAGGCTTGTTAAATACTGATTAAATACAAATCAGTGACACTTTTAATTAAGGAAATGGGAATTCAGAAATAATTGGCTTTAAGTTTCAATAAAAACRTTTTACAACTGTTGTGTTCCCTTCCCCCTTCCCGCACCATCAAGAAAAGCTCCATATTCTGAAAGGAAGAGACCAGAAGACCRATTTGGAAGTTTGGTGGAAATACTAATTCTGACTCTAGATCCTCTTTTCTGATGCCTTTTATAAAAGCCAGATCTCAGACGAAGTTCTGCAGCTCTGTCTCGAATGGAGGAAGCGAGACCACGTGGCTTTGCAGACGAATAAACCAAGGCTAGCTAGTGTTACCAACCTCCGCTGCGTTAATGCGTACTGGAGGCCTCAGGAAGATAAARCTTCCCGCACAGATAAGATAGCTGGTGATGATTCCAGCCTACTCCACTAATAAATGTTAATCTAGAAAACATAGCGATTACTTTGRTAATAAAAAATTCTTCCGGCATTCCATTTGCATACTTTAGAAATTTTGCGCGCGCTGTGCACCAATAAAGAGCTGAAAACCTAGCGCTTTCCGCGTGCCGGGTCCTGCTGGACTGCGCCGCCGGTAAGGAGCGGCCAGCGCCGGAGGGAGGGCTGCGGGCTCAGGACTCCTGRAGCTGCTACTCACGCAGCGACCACTTACCTCCGTTTCCCTCGCCCGAGATTGAGGCGAACGCGTGTCCATCCTCGGCCGTGTCCTGGGCACGGGGAACCACCCAGCCGCACTGCACGCGAATTTGAGCAGTGGGAGGCGAGCGGATGCCTTGCTCAGCCGCCGCTGCCTCTCCTTGCAGGMGCCCACAGCCCACGCGACGAGGGCCACGCTCGCGTCCAGCTGCTCCGTGCCATCGGCAGGTGGATTTTTCCCTTGCCTGATAATTCTGCTCTCTCAGGACTCAGGGATCAAYGCCAAGAGCGGCGCCGGAGAGGAGGACGCGTGGTGAAACCTGAGCCAGCGCTCGGCAGCGGTACTGCCAGCAGCCTGGGCATCGCCGGGCGCCACGTTCTCCAGAGCTGGCTTTGGCCACTGCTGCAGATGCAATCCGGGGAAGCTCAGGAGAACTAGCAGGAGCACAACGCAGACTGCTAATCCAAAATAAAATGCAAGACCCTCTTCCACACCTTACAGATCTCTTCTCCCACATCCCSCCTTTCTGTTATGGTAGTAGCTATATCCAGGTCTGCATTGCAGGGAGAGTAGCAGTAGTCCATCACTTTATTTTTAGTTAATTTAAACCTTAACGCTATCTAGTTGAGATAATTAGGGTTCTTTATTTTGCATTGTAAATAATGTGTTTCGTTAAAGAAAATGTACTTTACAGTACATACATAGGGCATGCTAATGTAAATCCTACAAATGCATTTAAAGAGAGCAAAAATAGGACAGACATCTAGGATGAAATCTATGGCATGCAATTAAAATCAGAATGTGCTCTTCTGTTTACGTGTTTATGACTAATGGACTCAGCTAAGATACATTTCACATTAATATCACATTGTATTTTCTAAACATAGTGCAGCTGTTAACGTATTTATAGGTTAGCAGTAGTAAAGGCCTGTACTTGGATGTAATATTTACAAGAAATATTTGTCAGAATAACAGGAACAGCCTTTCTAACAAATTAAGCTTAAGTACTAAAAAGAGCCAGTGTCAAATCCAGAAGTGTTCGAGTGGCACTTTACGTTCCACAATATCAGCGTAAGTTGGTGTAAAACTACCCACCCAGGGAAAGGAAAGGTGAGAAAATAGCAGCAAAAGCAACTAACAGAAAGGTGTAAAATAGATTACGCATGGTGGGAAAGTTTTATCTGACACCTCCTTTTAGATGTTTTTCCTATTACAACCACACCCTTTCTCTCTTCTGCCTGAGAATTACACCGGCCCACGTTACACAGAAATGACATGCAATACACCATTTAATTTGGCATATTCAGCGCTAGGAATCTTTAAAAAAAATTAAAAATCTAAATTATACCTGTTTAAAGCCAACTCTTCCAGTCACACCGTGCTATAAACATTTATCAATCTGACATGGCAAGGCTGGGCCCCCATTATTATCCTTTTGTGACCTGCACAGCTGGTCCAAAAAACAGTTGTCTCCAATTATGCCCATAGATAATGGTGGGTAAATTCAGCTGTGCAGTATTAGCTCAACCTAAATATGATCCCATTTGACTAATTTCCTAATTCTTAGCAGGGTGCTTAAAGAACCTATTATCATGCAGACTCAAGGAACATAGAAGTCTGGTTATTTGCATCTGCTCTGTGAAAGGCATTTATCAACTGTGCCACAAATTAGAAGTTTGCAGCTAACAGACTAATTTGTTACCTACATATACCAATCACAGACACTTTTGGTGCCTAAAATAATTGCATCTGGAATTTGCTTAAACTTTTAATATCGCATAAATAGGTGTTTGTTTCCGACCAATATATCTTATAATTAAACAGCTTGAAATGGTAAAGGTTGAAACTGGGTCAAAAAAGATATATTCCTTCATGAAATCATGTGTGTATTCATTAACCCAGCCAGAATGCTGTTATTGGCACTATTGCTGCTACTTGACTGAACTGTGATCATAAAGGTTATTAAACGGGTTAAAAATGAGGCAATGGAAAAATGGAAATTACTTGCATATATAACCATGCTTTCTGCAAAAAGCAAATTGTGTAGCATGGTTTGTATGCAATGGAGCACAACCTGCCGTGCATTATACTGTCTGGGCTTTTTGAAATCTGATTAGTCTTCTCAGGAGCCTAACATAAACTTCTACAGTTGCAGGCATATTGATATTTGGATTTTCTTTCATTCACTTCTCTCTAATCTTCTTCCTGAACACATCTGTTACTAAATCAATCCKCAGTGTTGCTTCTCTGCAAACTTCGCACATACATTCAGACTTTTCCTGACTTTCTCATGTCTCAGCTGAATCTGCTCGGTGGTCTAACATACTGGCAGATAACAGCCCCCTCACGTCTTCTGCAGAGTCCAAACCAAATAAACAACAAAAAACCCCTGCTTCAGTTTCCAAGATCCTTCACAGATACCTGCTCTCAGAAAGAAACACATATGAAGGCGATGTGTATGCACTTCCTTGCCTCTCTGTACTTACCATCTTTCCTTTCCTCTTAACTCATTTCCTGCACTTCTCCATAAACCCAACTTGTGTCTCCTTTTCACATCTCTGTCATCATTTCAGGAATGTGTATGCTCAAGTGCTTAATTATACGTTTACTTTATGAACTGCTCATATGTTTATACATCCTGGCTGACTTTTGCCATKTTCTGCATCATGCTGTCTGTGCTACGGCGACAAGAAAGTGACACCAGCATGTCCATCCATGAGCAGACTTATGTTACAGTCTTGCTCTACTTGACTACCTGAAGGGTAATGACTTCCTAGAGAAGTCATATTTCTCCAGTGTGGATCACATTTTAAGGAACAGAATTTTCTACTATTAGAATAAAGAAATTGGAAATAAAAACTCTGAAAGCATTGCAGAGAGAGAGGAAGTTTCTCCAGGCAAACGGAATACAAGGATATGCTTATATTGAAGCAGGAGGACCACAAGCAACCGGGCTGAAAAGTGATGGGAAAAATGCTAGGATTTAGAAGAGAAGCCTTATGTTCAAAGAGGGGACCTAAATCAAATCCTCTGTGATCGGATCCTCAAGAATAATCAATACTGGCGTGGAGAGTGATGCAGAGATGCTGCACAGGCATTTTGTACTGCACAGACATGCACTATCTCAAGTGAAGGTGATTCATTCTGGCAAGGTTCTACCTTCTTCAAATATCATGGGCGTTAAGGGACATAGTAGCCAGAGGACCTTTAAAGCTGGGACCCTGGGAAAGCAGGTACTGCAACTGATTTCTGCAGGGAGAGGGAGAAAGGAGGATTCCCAGGACTCGTGAAAGAGTTAGCAGGCAGACTCTGTGTCCAGAGAGCATACTAGAGATAGCAAGCACCTATCAACACCTATCCACAGCAAGGGAAACAGGTGATAAGTTTGGCTGGACATAAATGCAGCAGCCTAGAAACGGAGCTTTACCAGCAGTGTGACAGTCCTCCTACATAAACTCCTTTATCACCCCAAAGCAGTTACTGATCTGAATAGTTCCTTGGTTTTTTTCAGACCTACCTATCTCCCCAGTTCTACAAATCCCATCTCTGTTTCCCTGGCCAATGACTCTTACCCTTTTCTTTACAGAAAACAATCAAAATATTACTGCTTGACCCACCACTTTACCGTCCTCAATCTCAGTCTCTATAACTGGATCGCTGAACCAAACTTCACCCCTGCCTTCTCTGTACGGTAGGCTTCACCTCATTCCCTTGCAGAGCAAGTTTGTAATCAGATATGAAACAATCTGTTTACTACTATAAAATATTATATTTTTTCATAAATGAATTCACTCCTAGTGCAGACTGGCAGACTTGCTCACTAGCCATCTGCACAGAGCAGAGCTGCATCAAAGGAGGCTCAAAGAAAACTTCCACCTATACACACACATTCCTCATGGGTTCCCATCCTGACCTGGCATGGACACTGATTTTGCTTTGGTGATGGTTCAGTATTTGATCCCCTATTGAGCCCCACAACAAAGTGATAGTCATGAGGTGGTTCTTGGGATACAAATGATTTGCTATTAGGCAACTGACTGACATCCCTTCCTCATTTCATATAAATCCTGTTCTCAGTGTTGATAACCACTTTCCATCCCTGCCGGCACAAGCAGGGGCTGAATGGATAACCAGGAAATGAAAGACATAATCAGTCCCTTGAGTGATCCTACCCCCATTCTGTAAAATTTTGAATAAATGACACAACGCAAATATTGCATTGCACAGGAAAGACAATTATCACAGTCTCCCACAAATGTTCAGATGTGTATCTTCTATGAGTGGAGAAAAAATGCATGTTGCAGGTAATATTTAACTGGTTTTAGCAGTCATTTTGTATTCCACCAGTAATTGGAATGTTTGTGAACAGAACAAAGAAAAGGTCAAACAAAAGGCGTTGGGAGTGGAAAGGACTGATGGACTGCAAGCAGCACTGCGACCACTTGGTTCTCATTGTCACAGGGATGCAACAAAAACTTAGGTGCGATATCTGCCAATGAAACAGAAGCGAGAAGGCCCCCACCAAAATGCTGCAGCGACCTTGTCCTGCCATGTGTTGTGAGCAAAATAGGACACACAAACAGCTGCCTAAACTACAAGTGCTCATACAACGGGGCATAGCAGCTTTCCTGGGAACCATACAATACTCACAGTATGAGGCACGATCCTTGTAGCACAAGTACCACTGAAGCTGGGGGTAAATAGGATGGATCATATCAGAACTAAGTGCGAGCTTGGAGGAATTTGTTTAGGTTAAATTCCAGAAATTTTAGAATGATGATAATAATGGTCTTTATGGACCGCGTATTTTCCAGAGAAAGTGCCTGGAAATTGAAAACACACAAAACTAATGCTTAGTGAGAGCAGTGGGTAAAGTGTTACTTCTGGTGAATTACAGTTGTCTTCTTTCTTCTCTGATAATTTGTGACAATTGCATCCTAATGCTATTTCATTGATTTCTACTCCAATTCAGCTCCCATGCTGGGTTCAGTCAGGGTGACAATACACAAACATTAACCTACTATAGGGAGACCTAATACACACACTCCCTTCACAGAAAAATCCTACAGAATTTAAAAGGAATGAACTTCAGTACAGTTGTATAGATATTCCTTTAGAAATCTACAGAATTGGATAAGGAATCATACCAGTTGTATAGGTTAGCTTTTTCTTCAGCATCCATGGGAATTCTGTTATATTCACTTGAAAAGGTGGTGTAGAGAATTTGTTTATGCACAGCACTGATTGCCACTGAAACCGTTACTTTACAAAATGCCCCACCAGAAAATGCCGCTGTTTCACATATCTGCTTTTGCTGATAAGGCCTTTAGCATGGACTTACCAGACTAGAGACATCAGAAGGGGTTAACCTGAACTAATGTACTTTGACTGAATGATTACTATGATGAAGGTGCCTAAGAAGTATTTTTCTCTGCAGGGAGCTTCATCTGGAGATTCCCAGGCACCGAACAATGAGGGCAGGTGTTGGCACAGGGATGCATAACCCGAGGAAGGCTCACAGAGGCAGGCGAAAACTTTGGGAGAAGAAAGAGGAAGCTGCTGACCTGAGAGAAGAGTTGGATAAACTCTGACAGGAGGGGGTACAGGACAATCTCAGCTGTGGCATCAACTGATTTCAGCGATGACCAGTTAAACTGGGAGGACTCTGGTTCAGAAGGCAAACCATGAGTTACAGAGGGCTCCTGGCCAAGCAGACCTTAGTCATAACATAAAAACAAATACTTGAGTCATGAGAAAATTAAGACAAGTAAATTAGCACAGAATTCATTTTCGTCTAGCTCTGCGTATTTCTCATGATTCAAAATAAACAGCAATAGCGTCTCAGAATCCTCTGTAAAGCACGTTACATGCTATACTACCAGAGATGAATTATAAAATCTAAATTTTCCAAAATCTCCAGACTCTAGAAAAAAATAAAGACATGGGAGAGAAGACGTGCCAGCGAAGAAGGCTTATTTTGGTGACAGAGAAGCTGATAACCCTGAAGCACAGAGCACGGAATGAGTGCAGAAAGAGCAAGGAAAGAAATTCCGGCACAGCCCACCGCACCCAGGAGCACACACAGACCCAGAGATTCAGCTGAGCCTGCAGAGAAGCTATTGTGTATGCTTTGGGAAAAGTTAAAATGGTGCGTTCCCTTTGCCTTCTGTTTTCATCGCTCTGCGTGTGCCTAGTTTCTGCAGTGGACCTTCAGAAAATATCTGTTAGAATCAGGTCTTGTTTCCACTGTGGTGATCTATCCCATAAAGACACATCCTGAGATGTGTCACATCCTTGAGAAAAGTGAGATAAGAACCAAAATAGTTGTACCACTTCAAGAAGATGTGTGTTTCCAGCCTCTA
The DNA here is from genome assembly GCF_003343035.1 of Apteryx rowi. NCBI lineage: Eukaryota > Metazoa > Chordata > Aves > Apterygiformes > Apterygidae > Apteryx > Apteryx rowi. Next base: position 9,366,809 of record NW_020447196.1, on the reverse strand, counting down.
GACTAGTGCCTACTTCTTCGCTTTCTGCCTGATGTCGCAGCCATTTCCAGAGAAGCAGGGTGAGAAAAAGGTATTCACGTTTGAGAAGTGGGTATTTATTTTCTCTCACAGTTCGTCCAGCAGGGCTTGGCCACCACAGTATACATTTTGCACTTCTCCACTAGTCAAGCATGATGCCTTAACTTTAATAGCACAGGACAGAAAGTCTAAGTTTGTCCTTGTGAATGACAAATTCCTAGTCACTAGGACACCAAACTGAATAAGACATATGGAAATCTCATGCACAGTGAGGATCAACATTTATATTAGTATGTATTTCTCTATCTACAAATTTTCTATAGTACTGTGTCCTTTTTTCTAAGCAATGACACATAAATATATCATAAAATTGTGAAGCATCATATGGGAAAATAAGTCTCTAAAACCAATGACCTTTCCTGAAAGCTCAATGGCAAACTATTTGGAAGGAAAAAAAATCAACAACCTTATTTCAATTATTATGTTACACAGATACAAGGAAAAGATACTGAAAAAAAAAGAGATACAAACCCAGTCTGTGGTTTTCACAGATGTTACCTTACTAGGGTTCCCTCTATATTTGACAGGATAAGCCGGAAGAGAGCCTATTTTTGTATCTTTGGCTAAGCTGTTAGAAGCTATTTTTAATTCCACTGTAATGATCAGTACTTTCATTTCCCTCAGCAAACCAACTAAAAACCCCAGAAGACAAAGTCAAATAATAGGGAATAGTAAGCTGCAGGGAAAGAGCCAAGGAGTTAGCTCAAAGCTGCTAATTCCATAGACAGAGGATGGTGCACATGTTAAAAGCAAAAAGTGGAAATTTTTCAAAATGCGAAGGAATATGAAGCGTTTCTGGATGTCACCAAAAATAGCAGTCCATAATACGACGGATGCAAACTCCTACACTTGTGATGATCTGTATGGGGTTTACATTTTCCACAAGTTAAGCAGTCAGCACTCCATATGCATGACATGCTCGGATGTATGCAAACTAGATAGCTTGTGATTTATCTATAACTTCATGTTCATCCTGTATATAATTAGTTACACCTAAGCACCACCGTAGTTACACTGGCTTTCTGTCCTCCTCCACTCGACCAGGTACAGCCCCAGTTATTTCCAGTCTAAGACATACACAACGCAAGATGCACTCCTCTGACGTTTTTTGTCCTTCAGTCTATATAACAGATGAGATTACTGTTTCTTTACGTTTCCCTTTGATAGGCTTCTTTAGTTGCTCATTTTTCTTAACTGGAAAATCTCACTTCTTAAATTCAAGCTACAAATTCATGAAGCACACCTTGAGAATCTGGTCACCAGAGCTCCCGGATTAACTCTACCCATTTGCATAACTGTAAACTTAATTTTGCACCTCCAGAGCTTGTATCCTCTAAATTGCACTTACTGATGAAATACAAAATCCTCTAAAAGGGTTTTCCAACCTAAACCAATTTGTAAAGTTGTTTTTTTTATCTAAAACATTAAAGAAATTAAAGTGATCGGCATATAATTAGATTAATTATTCATATCTTCCAAGTTACTTTAATTCTAATATATAAAAAAAGATTAAATATCCACTCAAAGGATTAGGCAAAAAGTCAAGCAGCAGCAACACATTTACATTACCTTACAGTGCAAATTATAAAACTAATTAATCTAAAGTTTCATAAAAATGAATTGGATCTTCATTCACACTCTAACACAACTTTACATATTCAAAATTGACACCCATTATTTTCTCACATTTGCAGCAAGAGTCAGCCTCATGCCTCTGCAGCTGACACTCTATATTCGAACAGCTCTGCTTTTGTTCTAACTAGCGAAAATTAAATCTTGACACAAATTTATAAAAGCAAAAACGTTTTAGCGATCTGCATGAAAACAAAAAGTCCAAGAGAGCCTCATTATAAATATTGCACTGATATTATTGAAATAGTGTGAAATAATTCTTTATAAAAATCAAAAGATTGGTTCGGTCAATTTTTTGATGGTTCTTTCTGATTTAGATGTGTTTCTTCTGAAAGTGCAGGTAATTTTCAGTGTCCTGCACACTCTTTTTTCCTCTTGTCTCAAAACACGTGAACATTCCTTAAAAGCCCAGTGCTGTGTAATATAAACAACTATAGCCTCCTTCTTTGAAAATTACTCTTTTCTAAATAAAGAGAGATTTCAGACAAGTACAATGAGGACTGAAAGAATACTTTCCTATCCCAAGTTTTTGCTGAGATGGTGCTGCAGGGCTATTTCTAGGAGGTAATGAGTATCCTTAAATATCACTAACCTTCTCTCTGGTCAGATATTCTTGTTCTGGGGAAAAAAAATTAGAGAATAATATTTCCATTAGCTCATTCACAATTGAAAAAAATATGCATGTATCTCAAAGATAATGTCTGTTTTGATCTTGTGGTCACAGAAAGAAACAGATTGTTCTAGTTTCTTAGGATGGTTACTCACCCTTATCTAAGGTAAAATGAAACCCATTGCTTTTAACAGTTTTCCAAAGAATTGCTTTGCCTATTTTTAGCTATGTAACACTTCAAAAGCAGACTGCACTGTATCAAAGTGTACTTTTTCATTACACAAGGCCCGTAGGAAGTTAAACAAATTACCTTTAGAAAATTCTGAATAGGATATTCATGTGCGAGATGCCCAGTGAAACCTGAAGACAGTTCTATTTTGAAAATATTGACTTGTACTTATAAAATGACTGTTAATGTTCCTTGGACTTCGACCCTGTTGTTTCACATGTTCAAACACGCTGGATGCTGTTCTCCAACTCTCAGACATTATCTTTAGGTCTGCAAAGTAGGGCAGCACTTTGCAAGAGGCTAAGGAGAGGGGGAATTGTGCAATTAAGTCCTTGTTAGGGTTAGGAAGCGATACTTTGGTCCAACTGACAGCAAGATCTTTACGTGATCAGAAGACAGTCCTCTTGGATGGACTCTGATAATTCGTTTCAACAAGCGGCTGGCGATGAGGCAGCTGGAAGTTCTGATGATATTTGAGAAGATAATGAGGCTAGTTCACTGACAGCAGAAGGAGCACTTGCCCTGCCGTGAAGCCAGCTAAAAGTTTGAAGAGATAAGAAAAACTGGAAGGAAGGCAAATTCACTCGAATAAGCAGTTGGTGCTTTAGAGTATAATTATCAGAAAGAAAACACGTTGTTTAGCATACTTTATGTTAATGGAGGGCTAGCATGGCCCACTGTGCATAATTTAGCTGAACAATTGATAAGAAATTTTAATACATATATATATATGATTACGGCTACAGAAAAAAAAGACAAAACACAAGAGAGATCATAATAGGCACATGTGAACTCTGAAGGCCTAATTACATCACGGGGGAGGGTAAGCAGTTACTGCTGAATCAAGCAGAAAATTGGGGTAATTTGTAAACAGGTAGAGCTGTTATCCAGGTGCACCAGCATGTGCGGAGGGGCTGGGAGCCCAGGACTTCCATCTGCGTTACGGAGCAAGCTCAACGCTGCCCTCCGCTTTACCAAAGGACACGAAATAAAGAGAAAGGGCCAGCCAGCCACCCCCCAGAGCAGTCCCCTACCCGGCTCCCATGCAAAAGCTGGATAAACCAAAGCGGTGGGATGTTTGCAGGGAAAGAAATACCAGCTGCGGGTGAAATATGAAATCAGCGTTTGTGCACATGAAGCTCAGAGATAAAAGCTAGCTGACTTGGTGTTCTGCCATCAATACACGCTGCTTCCCCGGACAGGCAGAAGTTTCCGTACTCGTCCAGGGGCCAGAGGGAGAGGGGAAGTCGAGCTGTTGGGACTTCTAACAAGGGCCATGCTAGCTGGGACATCTAGGAAGACTCCATTCTTCTAGGGCAGAGGGACTGATGGAGCCACCTTGAGAGCTAGGGACCCTCCTTGCCACCCACTGAGAGAAGGTGGAAGCCAACCCCCTGCCACTGTCTGTGGCTGAGGTCAATGGATAAAGCTACCAGCAGGGAGAAATGCGGCAACAACCCTCACTGACTGAACCTGAACCTCTGTGGTGGTCTCCTGTAAACACTGGCACACACAGTTTTCACAACACAAAGTGCCAGCTGAGCAGTGCTGGAGAGTTTTAGAAGATAAGCTGGGTAAGCGTCATAAAAAAAGGATCGAAATTCTATTTTAAACAAAAATAATAATTGATGGGACATAAAACTTCAATGTTTTTTAACAATGTGCCTATTGCTGTATCTTCAGGTAGAGTGGCAGAGCAGCTAAAATGTCTCACCGTGACTTCAAAGTTATGAGTTTGAGTCTCACTCTGGCCTCTGCCAGCAAGAGGAATCAACGTGAGCTTGTAGGTGTGTGATGAGCTGCTGCTCAGTGAAGCATTACAGCTGCACGCTAACCTGCTTCAGGACAATTCCTCTGTATAGCTGAGTCCCTGGTCTTGATATATTAAAACTACAGGAAAAAAACAAACCTTGGAAATCTCTGCATCTCTGACTGACTGCTCACAAAGACATTTGCTATTGTTTGCATCCTGGAGCTTTGAGCAGAGGCTCATAAAATAGCTCCTGACAGCCCGGTGTGTGAAACGGTCTTAATGTTTTCAGAGAGGTTGCTGTGCACCTGATCAGCTGCCTGTGGTTGCACTGCTATGGTAGACATCCAGCAGATTTTACAGAAAAGAGCAAGCATGTTAGCTACTCCCGTGTGGATCTGCTGGGCATGCACAGCAATCCCGGTAGGCCCAGCATGCGTTTCTTTCCCATCAGATTCATTCGTCTCACTAGCAGCAAGGAAACCAGCAATAAAACAGGCCAGTCTGGTGAGAAACTGGCCTTGCTGCAACCGTCTGCTTCAGAGAGTCCTGTCGTGCAAGGACAGCCCCGCCAGCACAGCGCCCTAAAGAAACCCCTGGGCCGGCTGCGAGGTGCGGAAGGGGCCAAGGAGCCAACAGGCATATGTGCATGTATGCTATGTCTGACTTGCCTCGTGGTCGGATTTCTTTTCCTTTCTTTTCACTTTTCTTTTTTCTTTATTGTTTTTAGAGTCTCCACTATGACCAAGCAGCCCCAACGACCAAGTTCCAATTGAAGCACACAACAATATTTACAGAGAAGGAGCGGGTATTGGAGCCTGCAGCAAGCTAGGACTGTTTTCTAATGATTTTTTTTACATTAAACCTACCTCATCCGTGCCTTCTTGTGCCAGACAAACCAGTAATTATCAGGAAATCCCTTCACTTTTAATCTACATCAGTATGAATGCAATCTCAGAGCAACCCACGGTGACTGGAAGCTATTATTTTCATAGGAAATAATAGTGACTGGAAGCGATCACTCACGGTGTGCTGCGTGTGTGTCATCATCTGATAACACGCGAGGCAGTACATCCCACCACATCGGTGCGTTGCAGGGCTACGATAGCCTTCATTAAACGGGAACGCCTGAACCAGGAGCCTTGTCAGGTCTGCGGGGGTGGCCGTGGGGGTTGTACCAACATGGAACTTCCAGTCATTATTTATGGCCACGAAAATTTGGGGCCGTGGAATTGGCAGCAAGAAAAGCTGTGTTTAATTTGAGCCATAATTCTCTTTTGTCATTGACTATGTCTCAGATAAACGTGCATTTGGGAGACCAAGATTATGGCGAGTTAAAAAAAAAAAATATCACAACCCAAGGATGTTTAGCTCTCCTCCCACAAATTCTTCCTGGAAATATTCTTGCAAAATCCTCTGCCCACTTGAACAGTGTGCTTATGATTAACTGCAGATGAGCCCAGCAGCTTGCATATGTAGTTAATTTGCTCTAAATTTCCATGCTGTATTATAACACTAATGATCACTAATAATAGACAAACCCACAGTTTATTGAGTAAGTAATTTGAGACATTATGATTTTTATCATGTGAATAGGATCAGGCTGACCAATTTAAACTGGGCAGAAAAAGATAAATAATGTGTAAATCAATCCCAACAACAGCATGCTCTGTTTCTTTGCAAAATGATATGGATTGATCGGTGAAAAGAAAGCCCTGCTAGTAACTACTGCTAGGAAATAGAGTCAATAAACTTCCATGTTCAAGAGCAAAAGGTCAGACATGGAAGTAAGTTTACCTAACCTGCAAAAGTGATTTTGTCACCTGACTACTCCGATTCGGATGAGTGTGCATGTTGTTCTGATGGGCGAGGCATGCTTTTCAAGAATAATGAAGACAGATATCGTATCATGCAGGCAATAAAAAGGAAACCATACTAAACGCAGACAAAACTATGTGAAAAACAATTGCACACTGGCTTGCGGTCAAAGCTGTCCTCTGAAACCATGTAAACAAGATAGGCATCATGTGCTGTCTGTTTGATGGCTATTTCAGGACTAAACCAGACATTATTTGTTTTTCTTTCATAGGAACTTTAGTTTTGATTGAAGCACTTATTTTTAACTTCAGGAAACCCTGAAGGTTCATTAATTAAAAATCCTATTTAGCACATTTGTAATCAAATGCTTTAAAGAATAGTTAAAAATAGAAAATAACTGAACTACATTTAATAATTTTATGAATGATTAGTTTACTTGAATGATGAATAGCTGCCTGTGGCAGTGGGACTTGCAATGCATTTTAAGAATTTTGAACGAGGTTTTATTTCATATAAAGCATTACTTTTTTTTGAGAACAAAGGAAAGCACAAGGAAGACATTTCTGGGATTCATCTTCGGGCTTCACTCTATGAGCCTCGGATATAAACTCCACTCCGGCAGAAGGCAGCTCTGTGTGGATCTCTCTAGAGCCTGGTAATAACGCTCTGAGGCACAGACAGAGGAGAAAGCTTTAAATAATGTCTCCACAGTCCTCTGCCAGGAATAAGAGTTAGCATGTGAATTGAACTTGCACCCAGTTATCTCATGACTGCAGCTTACTCTCAATCACAAGACAAAATACTCAAAAATATACTGTGGGGAACAATTCTTGATTGTTTCCAGGGCATGGATTAAGTGTAGCCAAATGACTATTTTTCTCTAACTCACAGGCTTTTATGGCCAGCAGGCCAGTCAAATCCTTCATGTTTTAATACAAAACCTGGAAATGGATCAGAATGTATTCCACTTTTTCCTACACACTTTTACTGCACTGTGTTCAAAAATACATTTTTTTTATTTAAATGCAACTAATTTCATGCATGGATATGTAGTGTCATATCCTGGAGTGATTTTGTCCTGACAAGTCTAGCATATCAGAATCCATGAAATCTTGGAATAAAAATGCCCCAGCACTGCCTATTGTGCTTCTCAGGGAAGCGCTGGGTTCAATACTGCAAATTCCCTTAGCTGAACATGTGAGATGCTTTCTCAAAAAGGGAGTACAAAGAGAAGACAGATACTGAGTAAAGAGGAAAGAATATGATAAAGAGACTAAAAAATGCCAAAACAAGACAATTCTGAGACATCTACTTCTTACGACCTGTGTTTAGACAGTCATCTCTATAGCACCCTAGGGAGGGACTGCCATGGCCAGCTTCCCTCTCACAAAGTGCTGTTTAAAAGATGTATTTAGGCAGTTTTAACAAAGTATTAAATTCAGCTGGGACTGGATGAAAACGGCCTACTATGCTGCCCCCCTGGTTTTCCCAGCAAGCCCATGTGAGGTGGAAAACAGAAACCCAAGTGGCAGCAGAGGCCATTGCCCCCTGCTGCACTGGGGCAACCAAAGGGGAGCAGGACAACCCAAGCTCAACGCTCTGCTACCGCTTCCCAAACAGGCCCTGGGAGCCTCCGTTAGTGCAGATGCTTTAAAAGAAGATGAGGATTCCCGTTAGCAGAGGAGGAGGGAAGAGTCCTTGCTTTAGTTGTATTTTCAAAGTGAGAGAAAAAAATCTGAACAAATACTTAAAGTATGAGAGAGAGCAAGGAGACACAGAGTCCAGCGGAGACTCCACTCTCAATGACTAACTACTGCACTCAAGTGCTATTCAAAACATGATGTTTTAGCAATTATCTATCAGGTGGTAGGTTCAGCTGCCCCATTACCGAAACATGCATCAGGTTAGCAAAGTTTCCATCGCCGTTTGCTCTGCTTACAACATCCCTTCTGCTTTATTCATTTGCAGAGTGTTTCTTCCGATAGGAAGCCAGGCTTAAAGTAGCCACTTTTATCTTCAAACGTAATTCTCCGTTTATACATTGTGAGAAACGCTTCGCACCTTGTAAACTTTTAGATAGCACTACTGAGCCAAAATGGACTCAATATTTTTAAAGACTTGTGGACCAAGTGTGACTGAAGTCTGCATGAATCATCAGCATTCAAGCCATAGCACTAGCCGTGAAATATCTCCTGACTCAGTCGGCAGAATATGCTTAAACATATTCTTTTTTTTTTTTAATTATTTAACAAATTTTAAACATTAACTTTAAATGAAGAATATGAGGAAGAAAAAAACCCAAAGTTTCTAGTCCAAAAATCTCCTCACATTTTATGAAGAATAATTCATCAATCACCCTATAATTCATAAGATGTACGTTAGGTTTCTTAGGATGTATGTTAGGTTTCTTATATTTATTTTATATCTGTAAACATAGACGTGGATAATTAAGCTGACTTGCTGAAGTCCCTACATTCCTAGGCCGGATCAGAGTGACAGCACCGAAAGTCCATACTATGTACAAGTTCAACCTCAACTACTTTAGTGCGCTGCCCTGCCTGCCCCCTAAGTGATACCTTGTGGTCCATGACAAAGCCATTCACATTGCACTCGCTTCTCCAACAAGGCCCTAACCTCTATCACAGATCCTCCTGGGCCATGTGTCAAGCCCTCCTGCTACACTTTTTCTGGAGGCTGGATGTGGCCTCAGACTTGCTCCCACCCTTGCCGCAGCACCCTACTGCCTCAGTTGTGCTGATCCAACTGCATGTGAGGCTCCACTAAAAACAGAATCACTGACCTCAGCCTGGATTCAAAAGAGCCCCAGGAAAAAAAAAGAAAAGCAGCATGGTCTGCGTAGGGTGAAGGACCTAGGAACATCTGACAGGTAACTACCTCTCAGGAGCAACGCTCAAGCAATAGGATTTCATGGATCCCAGGCAATAAAGTCCCCTTGAACCACTTCTGAAGTGCAGCTTCTCTCTCAAATGTTAAGGTAAAGCAATGTCCTGGAATTGTTCATTTTCTTCTGAGTGATGCCTGTATCAGTTTTGTTGAATTTACACATTTTTAGTGGAAGCTGTTTTATCTTTGCTAGCCTAGAAATTCAACCGGAACTTCCAAGTTCTTTCTTTTTTTTTCCAGCTGCAAGAAAGGATCTCGTGGCTCGGCTGTTCAATCTCTCAGTCCTCAATGGATATGAATGGGGGCAACCGTCATGGACTTTGGCTACTCTGTTGATAGTTCTATGGGAAGAAGATAATCTACATCAGTCTCTTAGACGTGTTGGCTGTGCAATACCCACTGAGGTAAAGAGGAGTAATAATTTCATTTTAGCATGAAAATGAGAAGAGATCACAGGGAGCCACGGTGGCTGAGCCACAGTTTTACACAGCACCTTCCCAGAACAGAGCTCCTGATAAAAGGATGATCCTCTGCAGAGCCGCTGGCTTAAGCCCCGTAAGAATACCTATTGCGGTGAGCACGGGTTCAGAAAGAGACAATAGATCTCATTTCTCTATAACTGTTGTTCACGACACTCATTTGGAGAGTCAAAGTGTCATTCTCCCGAGAGTCTAAACTTTAGAAATGTTTATGGAAACAATTTTTCATTCTTCCTCCTTTTAGCACAGCTTCCCCTTTGTTTATAGATACTTATCAGGCTTGGCTAAGAGCTGTATCTACAAAATGCCGAGAAATAGGTCTTTTTTTTTTTTTAAGTGGCTTTCTTAAATTTGGCTTAAACATATTGAGTATTTCTCAAAATGTTAATCAATTTCAGCTTGGCTTGTCCATCCTAAAACTTCAGGGCCCACATCCAGGAACTTAATACCAGCAATATAATTTTAATGCTACTAAATAAGCCCTTTATGGCAGGTAACAGAGCACTGTTGGACTTGAAAAATAGAATTAAAATTAACTGGATTTTTAGTAATGTGAGGATGTTAGAATTAGAGTTGTGAAGGCAGTTAATTATATTAGTAGGATGGAAAATTAAAAATTACCTTCCCTAAAGAGGAAATCCAATCTATTACATATTTGTCAAAATTTTGGATTGGACAAGTGATATCACAACCTAATTCCTGTTGTTCTTATATTTCTGCACAGCTTTGTGGAGTGCACTGTATCAGAATGTTACAGGATGTGTCAGAATATAAGTTATGCAACACTGAAAGTAAGGATATTTTTCAACTGGATGTTTCAATATCTAATCTGAATTTATTGTGGTGGAGGGAAGCAAAGGGAATGCTAAAGAGGACTCGGCATCGCTGAACTGGCAGATACTGCAATTCATTTGCCATCCCATGTTAATTAGCTTTTTCTTGTTATTCAGGGAACGGAGCACACTAGAAAAAAGTGGCACGTTTCATGCTTTCTAGACTTGATTGAGATCACATCCTTTTAGCAGCAGCTGGCATTTCCACAGGCACAGTCAACTAGAGAAGGATGTAGCTGCACTGAATTTCCAGCCCAAAGCTCATGGCTCTCTGCAGAAGAGCAACAACAACAGCAACAGTGTAAAGGCCTGCGCGAACCGATACTCAGCACTACAAAAGGAACCACAGAAGTGTGAACAAATTCTCTGTTATCAGTTGTCTTAAAATGAATATTCACTGCAAATTCATACAGAAATATTGGCCTTATGAACAGAAGATGAAGATTAGATCCATTTTTCACGTAGAACCAAAATAATACAGAGCACTGCAAATCTCTGCTACCTGCAAAAATCATGATGTAGCAAACTGGTATCTCAGGAAGGGAACAAAATTAAAGTCATCTGGTTGATTTGTTTCAGAAATACCAACACCTAGCTCCTGTGTTTCCAAAATACTGGTTTTCCTAACCTTTGCAATGTTGCATTCAGTCCACTTACTGGCGCTTTCAATCACAACTTCAGCTAAAGGAAACCTTCAATGAAGGAATTAGGAAGTTACTATTTGTTTCCAACCCCAGCTAGCAGTAATCATGCCATTAACTCCCCCCTGCTATTCAGTGTGCACATCAAAATGCTCTGTCAAATGCCGCATCTAACAGTAAGAACGTATGATCCATTTGTAAACGGGAGGGAATTCTGCGGCTTTATTAGATCAATGTATAATTCAGACCTTTTTATGACATCGACACTCTAAGGGTCTATGACGTTGCCTTCATTAATTCTCAATGACACTAATGGAAGCGGTGCAGGCATAATCCTCACATAGCATCTTCTGATATGGAATGTGAATCCTACCATGCGTTAAGTGGCAACATCTGGAAGAGGTCAATCAAGTTTGGGGGCCTGCTTAGAAATACTGGGTAGGACTTGGTCAGCAGTACAAAGATATGCAGAAAGCACAGGTTGGCTTACATTGATTGTGGAGCTTCCATAATCAATGAATTTTAATTTAACTAGTATATTGTGTCTTTCATCTACAAGCATTCTCTAAACCTGTAACAAGTCCATATGCACCACAGATAAAAGATCCATTGGCTGGCTGAAGAATGTCCTTGCTGCCTATGGTTTAGTGAACCGAAAACATATAGCCAGGACTGAAAAATGCTATACCAGGCAACTAAAAACATTCTTCACAGTAGCTACCCCCGCAGGACAGAAAACTTAAGAGGAGACCTATAGATTTGGCCTTCTTCTGCGAGATGGTGCAGCATGTTGTAAGGAATAGTGGTTGGCACTGACTCAGTTCCTTTGTGGTGAAGTCTGCAGAGGCATCTTAACCTGTCACAGCTAATGGGTTTTGCTATGGATGCCAAAGCATAACATGGTGAAAGCATTTGAAGAAAGAGGCATAAAAAGTATCTAAAGCATTGATAGTCTCAGGGGCAATTAAAAAAAAAAAATCTATATATATATTTGTCAGATTGGTTTTCAGAAGCTCTACAAACATTGGAGGAGAGCAAATCTAATGAAGATGTAATGAAATAACTGAGGGGGAAAAAAAGAACTGTAAAAGTTTTTTTAAGTAATACAAAATCATTACAAAGTCCTGGGCAGACATGCATTTTTAAACAATGGCTGTAATAACGGAAAATTAGGCTCCATGACTTATTCATAGGCTTCTGGTTAACACTGTTCTCCATTTAGAGCAGTTCACTTTATAAATAGTATCTTTAGGTGAGATGCCATTTTTTTTGGCTATGCAATATGAAAAATAACTATCATCTGTTCTTGTGAATTAGAGATCATTTCTCTGCATTTTATAACCACATGTGAAGATACAGATTTCAGTGCAGATCATAGAGAAATTGCTTCTATTTGGAAAAGCAGAGAGAGGCCCAAGTGATAAATATTCCACTTTCAAATCGAAAACTGCAGTCACCTATTTGATATAGAAATCGTAAAAATTTAAAGGAAGAAAACAGTATTTGATGAGTCTACAATCTTTATACTTAAGGGATATTCAGAAGACCTATAAATCCTCAGTGGAATTAATAATTGAGGCTCTTGAAAGCTCTAAAAGGAAATATTAAATATGCAAAATCTTGGTGAAAAGCATAATTAAGGCCATAAATGCCTAAAAGTTTAAAGGGCAGGCTACCTCTCTGAAAGATTTTCCAGTATAACATTTACATGAAGGTATAACACAATACATTTTTAAGCAACATTCTTCATTACCTTTTTTGCACCAATTTTTACCTTTCTCTTTCAGTGTTAAATAGTATACTACAGAATACAGTTTCCAAGTTCTCCTGAATTAAATGCATGATGTGAATGTCCACAGTCTTTTTTTCCTGTTATTAAGAGGTTAAAAATCTCACTCTTCCAACTTCTCAACGTTAAGAGGGTCTTCTGTGCAGAGTAAATGGCATTTACTTGTAGGGCTGAGGTTTTCTCTTCTCTTTTATCATTCATTCTTTCTCTTCTCTTCTAATATTCTTGGGTTGGCTCTTCTCCAATTTTAAGAACAGTTTTAAGTTAAGAAGGAAGAAGCCTCCAGCCCCTGACACAAAAGTCTTAAGGCCTGCAATTGAGTTAGCCCAGCTGTCGAGGGAAGAAAATCTTCCCTCCTCAGTTCCAGGCATTACAACATCGTTAACGAATGTTTATAAGGGTATCTGTAAGAGTCCTCTATTTATATACCTGGTGAGCTCTCTCGAAAGGGGCACAGGAATATCCATTTCGTATTTCTTACTGAATGGACTAGGATACTGTTTTCAGTAGTCCTGAATATTTGCAATTGCATTTAAAGATTATAAAGACAACCTGTGCTTAGCACCTTTGACTGTCTGGTCTTTATGGTTTCCAGAATGTGATGACTTGACAAAAATATTGATTTTCAATTGGAGAGGAATGAAATCGGGGGGGGTGCATTAACTTCTAGATTTTTTTTTTTTCATTTCGTACAAGGTGACTTGCACAAAAATAGCCATTCATTACAGCACAGCCTATAAATAAACTTCCCCCCCTCTCCAAACTGACATTTTTTCTTCCGATGCTGACCCCACCTCAAGTACTTGGAACACCTTCCCTCTTGGCAGGGATTTATTTACTTTTACATCTAAGCCTTTCTGCTCACAGCAGGTTCTGAAGTAATGGAAGTTAATATCGCCCAATTCTGATAACCACCTTGCTTTTTTTCCCTCAATTCCTCTGTGACATGAATTGAGCAGCTAAAATATCAAAAATAATCCTGGTAGATTTAAAGATTAGTTTTGTGTCATTTGAAAGAAGGGATTCCATGCCTCTTTCATGCCGTCTCATCACTTCGTAAATCAAGAGACTAACAGAATGGCGCAAGTTAAGTGGAATAAAGATGATATTCAGATGACATAACTCCAGTGAGATATCTCAGGGCCCTTCCCGTTTTAGAGTCCAAAGCCATAATTTTTTTCTTAATATGATTACTCATTCTTTCGTCCAGCACATACTTTTTACCAGAGTCCTGGAACTGATCAAGTTAGAAACTTTAGTCCAAAAGCACTCTTACTCTTCCACATCTCTCTGTCATTTTTACAATTTTGTAACGTGTTTTGCACTGATGAGCAAATTTCACGGTAAAAAAAGTAGGAGAACGAATAGGCCCATCTTGGCTCAAATATGGTCACAAACAGTGATTTACAAACAAATATTCAGATTACTTCCAATGCAAGCTTTATGAATGCTAGATGAAAGCAAAAAACACAGTATCAGTGATGAGGCAATCGTAAGATGCAGTCTTTGGAGTACTTTTGCTGTGTGCATCAGTGGAAACCCGGCACTCTGCAAGGACAGGAGAGACGCTATATTGCTCAGTAACGGCTTTGTGAGAATGCCAGTCCTTTAACTGCCTGCTTTGCTGCCATAAAGGCTCGTACATAAATGGCAGCCAAACTCCTAAGAGCTAATTCAGCCACATAGGCCCAGGTGCCCGTGTAGTATAGAAGTACATAGCTGCATCTGGATTAGGATTAAAAAAAGATAATGATGGTAGAGGATATCATCGGAGGATCAGGAGAGCCCTCTCCCCAATGCCCTGCCTGCAGATCGGTGCAATTTGATGTTGCCGTGGGGGGATATTACACGTTATGCTGCTGTTACGATACCCGAGCACTGGACTCTCACGACTATTTAATGACAACAGGAGCCTGATTATCGGGTTGTTATTTTTCTTTGCACAGCTGCTGTTCTCCGTATTTTATACGTTCATCCAGGAAGGAGTGAAACAGGACTCCCTGGACAACTTTTCGAGAAYTGGGTTGTAAGCTTGTTTGTTGCTTCGTGACACCTGCTATTTGGGCATTTAGCTCCCATAGTTTCCTTCAGCTATTTTTAAGCTTCAGTTTGCCTTTGGTCTGGTTCAAGGCCCAACTTAAAACGCTAATCCCTGTAGCTCAGTCCTACTTTTAATGGATGGTTGTTCATGTCTTAAATCATCAGCATTACTGCAGTACATCATGTCAGCTCCAGCCCAGCTGACAGATGAGGCACAGAGATATGGCAGGCCACCCTGGGCCACAGGTTTAGAGCATATATGGGAAATGTTGTATTTCTGACAACCTTTTAAAAAGTAAAAGGAAATGAAATATGTGAAAAATATGGGATTTTTGACACCCTTTAAAAATAAATAAAGAGCCAGTGAAACATCTGAACTGCCTCAAATGTGGCTCTAAAGACTACAAGGTAATGAAACATAGGMTGTCTTCCAGCAAAGCAGATGCAAAGGTGTGTCAGATGGGCTGGGAAGAATATGATATAGCAAGCTACTTTTTTGTTTTCCCATATTTATTCTTTTTAAAAAGAAGCCATCACAGAGCAGGCAATAAATATTTTTCACAAGATATTTCTTAACAAAAACCACTGAGTTGTTGGCTCGCCTTTTCTGCCTACAGTAAACCACRTCAGGCAAGAAAGATGCATGTTACCCCATCCTGTGCATAGAAAAACCCCAAACTCAATGCACTTAGCAAAATGCCAACCACCTCTCCAATGATGTGAATTCTGTTGCCACACAGAGTCACAATTAAGGCTATGAACTGATATTTTACCACTTTATCATCCCATTCGCATTCTTCTGAGAGACTCAACACACAAGAGAATGAAAAAAAACTATTCCGAATGGATTCACAGATGAAGTGATTTTTTTTTTTTTTTGACAGGCCCCAGGTGATTTACTCTCACTCTGTAAACATTTAATAAGCCTGATCCTTCAAGTTCCCTCATGGTACCAGTAACAGAATTAATAAGTCACTCAATCCGCCATATTGATCTGCATCATTTTAAGTTCAAGTTAATGACAGCAACAAAAAAAAAAGGATTTTAAGGTGTCATACCTTTGTGCAGGATCTTTTTAGTCACTTAGGTGAAATTGCTAAGTAAATATGGCTTTACAGCTCTGCAACAGCCAGATCTTCACTAGCTACATGCACCATGTCAAATACTTCTGCCTTTGCAAAGCTTTTGGAACCTGATACCCACAGGTCGCCAAAGGTACACAATGAACTTGTTGTCCTTTACACAGCTACCAATTCAATCATCTCTCTAATTGTTTAAAATTTACATTTGTTTATGTTTCCCTCATAACATTCTCAGAAGTTGGGAGACGACCACATCAGGTCAACATTTTGTTGCTTGTAGAAAAGCAACCCACATTAACCATCAGACTTACAACATTACTCATACTATTCAACATGGAAATGGTTGAAGATAGCATATATAAACCAAATCTACAAGACAAAATAAAGCTAAAAAGGATAAGAAACAAGTATGTGATGTATTTTCCCCCCCTAGGGAGCACTGATGCAATAGRTGATATGCTTTAGAGAAACGTGTATATTGAACTGTTGCTGAATAAATATCTCCTTGCGTAAAAGTACCACTTCATAAATCCATTGTAGGAGTAACTAACGTAACTGGCCATCACAGGGCAATTGCTAGTAAAGGATTACTATGGAGGCTGTTGAAAATCTTTCATACTTGACATAGCCCAGTGATTCACTAACCCTGGGAACACTTTCCTAGATAGAAACCTACATCTTTGCTCACCAGGAGCCCCGTGCACCGCGAGAGCAAGTCGGATGTGCGCTTCATCCCCAGGGACCACTGCAGAATTGACAGCCTCTAAATTACTGCCTGAAAAGCATATCACATGCCATTTGACAAAAGAAGGAGAAGGGGAGGAAAAAACCCTACAGATTGGATAACATCCGCCATTCCTCCGAGGGGATGACACGTTTTGGTCTTCCGTTTCTTTAACTCAAGGAACCGAATGAAAAATATATGACTACAAACAGCTCCCCATCTATTATACAACTGAAATCATAAGAAATGAGCTTGTTGAAAYAACAAATGAACTTGCGATTGCTTTGCTCTGGATAACTCCCATATGTTTTTAGATATGTTTTGAAAGACAACTTTTTTAGATTAATAAATGCCACGTGATACATCCAATTCTCGTCCACTGAGGACTGGGCCCAATCACAGCTAAAAGCTTTTGCCACTTAGAATATGAATGGAGAACATCGCAGCACAAACGGAAAAAAATACATGTTTATGGTTATGAGAATATGCAAATAAGCTGCCTGGTTTCCCTAATGTCCTTGCCATGCTTGCAGATTTGAATTTCTCAGGTGGGATTGCATTTTATAGGGTAGAGCGGGCGTGGAGGAAGGAGGCAGAAACAGCTTCTGTGGGGAAGGCAATGACAATCCATATGTGCTCTCCCTGACGCCTATAAAGTAGGACCTACCCGTTGTTTTGATGCTCATTTCATCATACAGACCATAATCCAATGTCCACAAGCTGAAAACTGCTGTTTGGGTCCTGGAAAGGGACTTCTCTTCGGTAAAACAGAGAATGTTATTTTTCATAGTGGATGGTTCCCCGTACTTGCGGGGGGCACCAATTTTATTTCGGCATATAGGAGGATTTGCATTTTGTTTTCCACACTGCACGGGGCAAAATAGGTCTGAAAGGTCTGGAAATGGCAAGTCCTTCAAAAACTGCTTCTGCAGCCAGAACTTAGCTTTGGTGTAAAGGCAGCACATTTCAAAGCAAGGCTTGCAAACGCGTGCACATTTCTTCTTCTCAGAATTAGCACACACGCAACATCTTTAAAGAGCTTTGGCTCATAAAGATGTTTCTTTGCAAATTGTTCCCGTCATGGCCAAACTCACCAGAAGAGTTAAGTCAATGGGACTGGACTGCCTCAGTAGAACAACAGAAGGGAAAGAAAACCGTGATTATTGATCAATTCAGTACTAACCAAACCCATTTCTGGCCTGTCTGTCTGACACCTTGTGTAACCACTAATTCCACTGAAAGAGAGTAGAACCAAACAATACAAAACAATCTACTTTCTAGGACTACTGACCTCCCTAAAAGTTTAAGAACACTTAAATATTCATTCTCAAACTAAAGAAATAATACTAAAAAAAGCTTTGCCGAGTAAAGCTTCCAGGTGTGTCTAAAATATACTCTATGTCTATGTCTGCTCATAGCAGATAGCAACATTTTTACAAGAGAAACCCAGTGTTTTCTGTGAAATATTTAACAATATAATAGTCTCAAATATTTCAACAGGAACCCCCTAATGCAAGCTTGAAAAGCAAAGTTAATAGAAGTGAAACAGCCATGATAGAGGTAATGGGTGTGGGGGATGGAGACATTTATTTAACGCCCACATCGAGTTTATTCGTGGCAATCACTCTTTCCTTATTAAATGTCACTGCCATGGATGACTGGTCCGATGTGTGTGATCCAGTTGCAGCACTGTATTTAGCATACATGTTCATCATACAGCATGCAAGTCTGCAGGGATACTCCTAAGCTTTCATTTTCCTTGTCATTATTTAATTGCATGGGCGTAACAGTTTTTATGCTTTTTTTTTTTTTAAACAATCTGAAAATGGTCTTCACATTCTGCATGCAATACGTGAGTAAATATTAAATGAGGGTTAGGGAATACTCTTCTTGGACTACTATCTCAACCTAAGCTGGGATACAGCTCACACCCTTACAAAAGTAAGTCTTTGGTGTGGGAAAGCATAGATTATGAAACAGATCAGAAAAATATATTATAATAATAGAGAAAGAAATCTTAATATCATTAGCATTACACATTTGTTTTTATTTAAATTTTTATGATCTTTGAAAAACATCTTTTGAAAGCGACGGTATGTCTTTAAGATATTATTTTACTGCCTAGTCATCAGTATCTGCTGTAACAGCACAAAAATAGGAGCAGAGGATACCAGATACACTGTACTTCATAGAGACTGGAAAAACCAAAGATGAAATTCGAAAGACAGAACAATGTTGTACAGAAAAGTTTTATTATATGTAATACATTAAATTCCAAATGATGCAGGTACTTTGTTTTATGACCACTAAAGACGGTATCGCACTGCAAATCCATCTAGTTACTGTAGAACTGCTTAAAAAATCCTGAGCTCTACCTCAGAACCGCTTCTGCACTTGCCATCAGGTGTCACTTGTACATCRTTGTGCAAGTGTGACTTTTTCAGCCAACAGCACTGGGGATAACGTAGTGGCTAAGGGAAATAAGGACCACAACCAAACCACCGATTAGAAAAAAGAATGACTCAAACCAAAACTCTGAGACCAAGTGGACACTACAGTACTAAAATAATTATATAACTTATCACTACCACTTCTGTAAAACCCTTAAAGCACTGATTCGAGCCACAGGGAACATTCAAATAAGCAAACAATTCTGTTTGCCTATGTTTAGACCACAGAAATTATCAATAAATGTCTTGGCTCTTAGAAACATATCTCTAAAACATACCATTGAAAATGCTCTTTCAAATCTGTTAAAGTCCACCTGTTGACATCTGCAGAGTTCACTTTTTCTCCTTTTTTACTGCATTTATTTTCTTACATTAAAAAAAGTGGATGAAAGGAAGGGTACCTGAGATTTTAGAAAGAACAGAAGGAGAAGCCGAGGGAGCCCCCGTGGGAAAGCAGCTGGTTCTGGGAGGTACCGAGCTTCCCGACACTCCCTGAGCCCTAACACAGCAGAGACTATAATGTTAAGGCTGAGCCCACTCCTGTATTTGCCCATGTTATATGCCAATTTTTATTTCATCCTGGAAGTGCCAACTATTACCAAAACTATAACAATCAGTTATCTGATCCTATACAGTAGGCCTTTAAGAGTACAGTTCTAGTGGGCAAATACTATCACTAAAAATGTGAATTTTTTAAATGGGGAAAGAAAGATGAAAGAGGAGGTTAAGAGACTCGACAAACTTCACATGATAAATAAATAACCAAACGGGAGAGGGTTAAACCTAGCTGCTTAACCAAGTATGAGGCCCTATAAGAGGTTCAGCAGTAAATTATGCTGCTACACATTGGGTATATGCAGAAATGAAGATACAGAGCAGAAAAAGTGGAAGTTCATGAATAAGTAGCAAATTATTTGAAGGACAAAAGACACTACTAAAAATTACCATGTTTTCTTGACTATTGAATTCTTCTTTAAAAATCTGCTACCACTTCTTAAGAGATTTTCTGCAAATTACAAATTGAAATTTGCATATCAATTTAGTTGCTTCTGAGACTTGCCACTCCTGCTGCCTCTTTCATTGGCTTCACAAAGCTGGAAGTCATGAACATTACAAATGGAAACTCTTGAAGCCTCATTGCTGGAATCAAAGGAAAACAAATGTCTGGGGGAAAAGGTTATTCTGGAAATCAGGTCTGTTGAAAGGAGCTGACATACTGCACTGAGATGCAGCTTGATTGGTTGTAGCTGTCATTTTATTATATCTTATAAAGGAACACAAAACTGTATCTTAGCTCCAACAGCCAAAACAAGAGTTCCTAAAAATAAATGGTCTTGAAAACCACTGGGTCAATATATGTGGCAATTAGGTAAGACTTCTATTCATTGTACGCTCCTTATTTCACTGGTAAATAGGAGCTAGAATAACTTGGCTGAAGACTGATAATCTAACAAACTTCTAAAAGCTGAAGTATCAGAAGACAGTCCTTTCTCCATGCTTAAAAACAGCTCATCTTTAATGACCACACTAGTTTTATTTCATAACATCTCTGCGTGGATGTTCCTGATGTATTTTTACAATTTTTCCCTTCACAGAAAAAATCACCATTAATTTAAGCAGCTGAGAAATGTTTTGGATGGATGGTTTGGGTTACTCTCCAGTGACATCCATGCAGTTTATTACATAAGTAGTTTACTGCAGTAAAGTCATTATGTTGAGTCCAACTACAGAATGCCTTTTATTTGTTGAACGCCTCAACTACTGTTTAACCACTTTCCTCCAAACACATAAGCATGCTTCCTTGCTATTGCACACCTTTACTTTTACCATTTGTTTTTGTTTGACATTTCTCTCTTTTTTTAAAAAAGCGAATATACTGTAGATTATTACACAAGTGATTTATTACAGGAACCTTACTGTATGAGGGGCAAAACTTGTTTAAAATAAATCCTACAGCTACAGTAATCCCTTAGGGCARAATGTACTTCTACTTAATTTCTCTACTGTGTATTACACACCATATAATTGCTTAAAACAGAAGCTACACATACAAATTTTGCTTGGCACCGAATACCTGGCTTTGGAGAGTACACTCAAGTTACACGCTGTGTTTTGCTACAAATCCATTGCACCACCTAAAGTAATTCAGAGAGATCACTAATAGAAATATTTTGAACTACCTAAAATAAATCAGCAAGTAAGCAAACCACAGTGTTTTGCTAAAGGTTATATTAAAATAAGCCACAGTGTTGTTAAAGGATATTTTATATGTGCGTGGATTTAGCATTCCTCATTCTCTTTTTCCAACGCACTAAATAAAATCATGAGACAAACCTTAGAGATGGAAAAGATCTGTTAGATCATTTAGCCCATCGCAATGCCAGTTCAGGATTGTTTCCTTTATTTTCTAGTGTTATGTCAAACCTACTTTTAAATACGCTGTATGTTCCAAGTAATGAGATTTCCACTACTTTCCCCTGGGAAATACATTTATATAACAACTTTCTTCCCCAAGGATCCCAAAGTGTTTTATAAAAATATACATACAAATCACTTCCCCACCGGAGTACAATCACTTATGAGGTATAGGGTGGCAGCCAGGAGGGAAATGATGCATAGTGCTCTGCAAATTTATAAGGAGGGAAATTCCTGCCCAAGGACAGAGTGGCAAAACCCTATACTTATGACAAATGCCAGGAACTCATAAATGTCCACAGATAGCAAACAGAACCATGGGTTCAACCCACAGACACAGAAAGGAGTTAGAGTACTTTAAAAGGCAAAGACCATTTTGGACGGAATCTGAACATATGGTCCCAAAGACTTGGGGTAACTTAAGCCAAAATTGACCTTCAACAGATTAAACGTGTTGATCCCAGTAGGAATATCAGAACAGCAACTATATTTCTGAAAGAGCAGTCTCTTCTGACTTGAGGATTATAATCTGGGTCTTCTGCCCCACTGGCCCTGAGGGTAGAGACATCCTTCCCCTGAATGCATGGCCACCCTCAGCTGGCCCAGGGACATTAGCGGTAGCCCACAAATGTGTCATTCCTGTAGTGCCCGTTCCTGGCAAAGCGGACCCTGTCTATAAACACACCAGGGGACCACTCGCTTCCACCGATGGGCCGCAGGGAGAGGAGGGGACGAGGATCCAAGAGGAAGGAACGATGGGTTGCTGCTGGCAGACTTCTGCTTTTGGGTCTGAATGCCATGGTACGTTACAAGACTGAGGAACTGCAAAAGCTAGGAAGCAAGCGATGCCAGAAACTACATCATATTTGGAAGGTTAGCAAGTTCAAACCACTTGGGTGGAGTGCAGGGATTTTCAGTACAGATGGTTTGTAGGCAGAGGTCGAGGGTAACGGGAGGGTCAAGCCTAATTATCAGTGTTGTTTTAGCAACCTTTGCTCATCGTGGAGGGGAAAGGAAAGAGGACAGACTGTGTTCATAATCTTCTTTCTTGGGCATGAGGCTTGCCTGCAGAGCTCCAGTCTCTTTGCTTGTTGTCAGTGATCACCCAGGAACTAGTCTTATACACGGGACATAAGTAATGTGCATCTTCCTCACATTAGCAAGCCCAGACCTGGTTGCTTGCATGCTCTTTTCCTGAAAGTTTATAGAGTATTATTGTAACTGGACTAATACATTCTGAAACAAACAGTGTTCAACAGAGAGATCTGGATCATAATGATGCAGTATACTTTTCAGAATCGGATAACAAAGGAAGTATTTTCTACATCACCTAAATAAGCACCTTTTTCTGCATTCTCCCTGTTAGACCCTATATCAAGCAATTTATTTTTATCCAAGAAACCAACATTGCAAAATTCTCTGTCTTAACCTGAAAGAATCGGACATATCTGCTGGGCATAAACAGCCCCGCTCACTCAAGGCTGCAGTACAACGTGCCACAGGCTGACTGTGGCACGGTGAAGGTCCCAGCTACCTTTACGTTTAGTAGCTGCAAAACAGACGTGTCATATTCCTCCCTCTTCACTTAGGAGCACATCACCTTTCCTTAAAACGTAGAAGTAAGGTCTTACGCTGGAGATAGGATTTGGCAGCTCTGTGTTAATGTTCACCAGTT
This sequence comes from Apteryx rowi, assembly GCF_003343035.1. Taxonomy (NCBI): domain Eukaryota; kingdom Metazoa; phylum Chordata; class Aves; order Apterygiformes; family Apterygidae; genus Apteryx; species Apteryx rowi. Next base: position 9,343,660 of record NW_020447196.1, on the reverse strand, counting down.
AAGGAATCCCCATCACCATCTGACTCACCGTTGCGCCCACGTTCATACAGGCGGTGACAAGCCATTTGATTCAGCGCCGCTGAGAGGCTTTGCACAGAGGTGAGTCTTTGGTCCTGCTGAGGGTTGGAGGAACATAGGTGTGATTTCTGAGGGTTTTGCATAAGTTTCTAGCTTGTGAGATTATGGATATGCAGCACAGTTCCTAGATGTCTACATTTGTTGCCAAGATGGTGTTGATAACAGGTGTATTAGCAATGCAGAGAGAGAGATAAGCCGTTTTCCTGGGGATTAGCTCAGCTTTTCCACAGCCTGCTCTAAACAAAAAGCCAACATTGTTAGCTAAAGATGAACACGGAAGATGTCTGAAAAGCAAAACATCTCCCTGCCCTTTCCATATCTCCAGATATCAAAACCCCTGATCCAATATTCACATACAAGATTATGAACATTCACAGCTTTGTCCCCAGAATTTTACAAATGCACAAGCAGATAGTACGGACAAGGACGGTGCCTATTGCAGGCCAGACTGACTCGAAGACAAGGTCCTGACTGTCCCAAGCCAGCAAGCACGTGGTGCAAGCATGCCTGAGAAAGCCGATGAGGTAGAGAGTGTTCTAACAGCAGATAGCAGTTCATTTTTCTGAAAACATTGGATTACAACGCTTTTAACCCTCTCAAGTAATGATACCTATGTGTTAAGCTCATTTACAAGAAAGATATCCAGACAGACATACAGCTGCTGGAAAAGGTACGAGCATTTCGGTGGTTTTCTTTCTGTATAACAACAAAATCAGCAGTAACATATCCAGGGTGCTATTGAGCTGTAAACTACGACTGCTCTATTTAAGGGTAGAAAGTCTTCAATGTGGTAGAGCCAAGCAGTATTATTTTCCATGGGAGGAGTCATGCCAATGTCCTCCTGCTCCAAAGATATTTATTTGCACAGCTTGGGCTCCCAAGACTCTCGATCGCGCGTGTGCCGAGAAGCTGCATGGGGTCGGACAGGCAGACGTGGCGCTGGTTTGGAGCCCGACAGCCCTTTCTCCAACTGCGTACGACAGCTAAATAGGCAGTGCCAAGGCAGCACAGTTAACGTAAGGGCTGCTAGAAATGAGATATCCACACCTTTTTTCTTAAAGAGCTTGAAGATTTGGAAACCAGGAGAAATATTAGCTGCAGTGGATGATGATACACTTACAAACTACATGCTATGCCTCCTAGTACACAGCATTAGCATCACAYGAGCCCACGTTGTTATTTATGTCATTAAATTAAACAAAAATGATGAAGTGTGCTGTGGAGGAGTCTAAGCTGTGCAAACAATTATGGGGTCCAACTGTACACATTCATATCCTTTACTGTCTTGATGAATATTTTATTTAAAAAAAATTGAATTTGGTGGCAATTATATTTTTGGAATGCAGAATATCATGGCTCTTGGAAAAAAACCCTCCAAATTCTCAAATCACTGAAACGAAAAAAGAAACCAATCCATCCAAGTTGGTAAAAGCTCTTCTAATGATATATTTATAGAGATTTAATCGGTTTCCACAAAGAGGAATATTTTCTGGCTAAAATACTAACAATATAACTGGAAATTGGATCACTTTAATTGGAAAAAGCATAGCTGCAGCATTAGAAGGATGATTCTGTATCTTCAGTCAGCTTGGACTCCCTCAGCAGCGGGCAGAAGGATGCTGACCTGTTCATCTGCCCAGGGGTCATGCTAATTTCTGCTTTTTAGGAATTTCACAGCAGAGGAACACATGGAGGAGCTGGGAGGAGGCAGGAAATCTTTGCTATTTTACCAATATTTTAATCAGACAAGATCACTGCTTTATATATTTTTGAACCCTCACTGCCTTCCATGGATGCCATCCTCTACTTGTATGCGAATAGCAAACCCCAGTTCAGCGCCTGCCAAATTAAACTGCAGCTCCTTGAAAGCCTCTGTGAATAGCTTCTGTGAAGCAGAGTGCTCATAAACACCTTCCTGCAATTCAGAGAGATCTCTTTAATAAATTAACAAAGCTGTCACAGAAGTATAAATGGGAAATCATTTTTTAAAATAGAACCATTTAAGATCACACAATTTCGGAAGCCTTTTGCAACATTTTATAATTCCTTTAGGCCACTGCAGGTCTCCTTTACACTTGCAACGATGCCCCTTTCAATTTGCATTTAAAAGACAGTAAATTGCAGGGTTCATAAACATTTTTATAGTGATTTATTGAAGACTAGAATGTCACTCCTGTTCTTCACACTTTAGCAGTCCTGGGAATCGGCTGCAGGGCTGTATGTGTAATCTTGCTTTACCCATAAACTATACAAGAACAAGCCAGTTCTGAAATCTATTATTTATTTATTTTTTGCTTGAAAGGCATTTGTGGCACTGTTTTACATCTATATTTATCTTTGAGTTATAAGATGACCCATTTTATTCAGCCTCCAAGTTATAACCAGGTTTCCACACTTTACAAAGTACTTGGGTTTGCAAATGAGAAGTGTTCGGAGACAGGATTCCATTATGCCAATGAACAAAGGATTCTTTTTCTTTTCTTTTTAATAACACACAAAAAATCCACAGACTATTGGATTTATCACCACTAGATAACTTTACCATACAGGAATGTTCTGAGCTTTTTTTTTTTTTTTTATTGAAAACCCAAACCACAAAAATGCACTCTAAAACTTCAGCCCGAGAATATTCAGCAGCCCTGCTTCTCTGAAGACAAAAGCAGAGCAAATGTGAAGTTGCAGTCGGGCCTCCGATACTCCCATCCTCCTTCGCAGGCAGCAAAGTCACAAAAGAAGGTAAACAGTGCCAAGAAGGGTTGTTTATAAGGGCACTGTGATCTTTCCTGCATCCCAGCGGAGCTTTACCGGAGGGAATCTAGAAACCTCCCTGCACAAATAGTGTATAAAGAGAGGAAGGAAAAAAAAAAAAAAAAGCCTGCACCTCATTTGCCCTTCCAGTGACCAGGAGGGAGTATTTCTTTCTACTTTTTTCACATTACAATAATGGCTTCACAGCTCTTGAAAAGAGCGCTAGTGCAACAGCAAATGGTGCATGACACGCTGAAGCCCTGGTCTTTGTCGCAACAGCTCCGCTCCAAAGAAAGTCCTTCCTTGCCTTCTTTTCCTTGCCATTAACTGTGATGAAATGAGTTTTTCCCCCTTTTGATTCCACCCCCCGCTGTCTATTACAGTCTGACCTGATTGCACTTATGCACAGATTATTTCATAGAGACATCCTTTTATTCAGGTTTGCGAGTTCATGCCTGCAAGGTTATCTGTTCACAAAGCAACGCCTCATTCCTCGTATTCATTTTTTTTTGAAATCTGATCTCATTGATAAGAGCAAGACCATTCGCATTGCGTTTGTCAGATAAGTAGCTCCATGCCGGAGTAATAATTTTTTGTGACTATTGTCAGGGCTCCAGTTAAAATACATCAACCGATAAAAATGCAAGTATTGTAAAAATAACCTTGCATCAAAAGTGTTGGCCCTCCATTTTTTTTCCAAGGCACATTATGTCCTTTTTCTTAACAACAATTTATTATAGACAGAGCAGGCTCTCTTCTTCACAATTTTAAGAATTATTTTAAAACATTCCTATTCTGGGGATGTCACCGGTAGGACTGAACTTGAAAGGAAATAAATAAGTAGAGGATCAACGTGCCACTGATCGGTTGAACTGGGCTTTGATTAGTTTTAACCAAACGGGGCACTCGGCGCCGGTGCGGGAGCATTTCCAGGCACCCCGTCGGGAGCACCCAAAGGCTCAGCCCACGGGAGCAGCGGGACCGCCGGGAAGCCGGGGCGAGAGGGAGCGATGGGGCAGCGAGCCGAAGGAGCAAGTGCTCCCGTGCCCGCACCCACCCGCGCGGAGGCCACAGCAGCGCGGGAACAACAACAACAACAACAACAACAACAACAACAACAAAGAGCCCAGATGCTTTTTTCAGCACTTTCTCGCGAAGAGTCGCGGCGGCGCCGACCGCGCGCCCTGCGCCCCGGCGGGCGCGGGAAGGCGCTCCGCGAAGGCGGCCTCGGAGGCACGAGGGGCTGCTCGGCCCCGGCGCTCCCCTTCCCTCCCCTCGGCACGGCGGCGGCGGGCTCGGAGGCAGCAGCAGCGCCCACCCCAGCCCGGCCCGGCCCGGCGGCTGATAACGCCGTAATAGTCCTCCTTTGARGGCCGGGGCTCCGGCGCGCTGATTACTCATTTATCACACCTGGCAGCCCTGCTGAACTATAATTACTCTTCTCTTATCCGGCCGCGCTGTCATGTCCGAGAGGAGAAGAGAGGCAAAGGCGCCTGCTAATGACACATTACCCTCTTGACAAGCACTTGAAGGTTTTATTGTAAATATTCAAGATATAAAACATCTGAGATTCCCTTTTTAATTATAAAAAGCAATTTTCCGYGCCTCCCGTTCCTCTCCCCGCAACCAATAGTAAAGTTTAGGCGCTGTTATCCTCCGCTTACTGCAAACAAACTGATTTTTCTTTGTGGCGTTAACTCATTGCTACGAGGTAACTTCGGTATCTCGGGAAAATTACCGAGCGTGATGCCTGGGAAATGTGTCATTTGAACACACGTCGCTCCCACAAAAGTTACATTTCCTCCCCAAAAGGAGGGGAAAATGTGCATTTATATTAAGAAATTATGAAGGCTGRGGGGAGGGAAAAATCATGAGGTTCAGAGCAGGCAGGCAACGGCAAGCTGCTCATTGGCGCTTTTCAGAGGATGACTCTCCGGCTGAAAGGAAAGGACTATCATAAGCTAAAAATTAAGGATTTGTGAGTCGTTACAACAAATCCAGCCTTAATATTTGTGGGCCTCCGTACCGAGGGCTACGACGCCAAGGACTTTCCCCCACTGCTCTCCCTGTCGGCGACTCATAGCGATTACAGAAGCTATGAGATTCCCCCAGAGAACAGAGGATCCTCAATATGCACGTGTGATGTGATTGGCTAAAAACAACCTCTCTCTTAATGAGAAAAATTTTAATTTGAGATATAATAGAGTCCATTAATACTCCAACTCCTATAATTATAATACTGAGCTCTATTTTCCTAAGACGGGGCACACGGAGACACGTTTCTCACGCCATCCTGCCACCCAAGTCTCTTCCTCTTTGCTTTTCCCTTTGCGTAGCTGGAGTAAGGGCGTTGGGCGTCCTTCCATAACATTCAGCAAGAGGGGAGGGGGGACCAACCAAAAAATTCCAGAAAAGGCTAGCAGCCAAACGTCTAATAATATGTTTAAAAGTGCCAAAAAAACATAATCTAAATATATAATTGACAGAGAAGAGCACCTTGGATTGAGAACACTAAAAGCACAGAAATGCCACCAAAACCTTGACAACTGCACTTTCTCCGGTTCACCTCCAATTTRCTGTCTGAGCTGAATCACAACATCCTGATGCTTAACCAGATTTCTGTATGTTAGGACCTGGTATTAGATGTTCTCCTGCTTGTTTTTGTGATTTTTGTACATACCACTATTACATGTTGTATCATACATGCTCCTTTTAGTATTCTGCACAAATCAGAAGCGTTCCAAGAAGACCGTGCAACATTAAGACAAGATGTTGTGAAATAAACTCAGAAAACCAGAAGACTGCTGCATTTTCTTCAGTATTAAAATTAGAAATTGGTAGAGGAATCAGTGTTTAGATCCATATCTAGATTACATTTAGGGCTGATGTTAGGGACAATTCAGGATTAGAATTCAGCAAGTTCAGAGCATGCAATTCATTCAAGTCTAATGGCCAAAAATCCTAACAGGTTCCCAGGAATTTTAAGTTCCAAATGAGAGAAACAACATGAAAGAAGATCTTCTTTTGAGTTATCAGAGTCTTTCAATTCAGAAACCTTCTGGTTCTGAATCTCAGCCCGGACCAAAATATTAGTGGCTGATTCAACCCTTTCAAAATCAAATTAACTACAAGTGTGTGTGTGTACTTCTTCCGTCATCTGTAGGAAAAATATATTGATAMCTTTTTTCAGAGCCTCAGATGAAAGCACTACTTCTGCATTAATATAAATAGCTTCCTAAAAATATGGTTATCCAGCCAGACAGTGGCGTTTAAGCATGGCTTTTGCTAGGGACTCTGAAGTTGCAGTCTGTTTATTGCCTGCATCCATACTGGCTTGCAATGCTCTAGAAAATGAGTACAGCAGTATTCCTAGAAATCTTGGAAGTTATTTAACCTATGCTTTTTTTTTTTTTTTTCCTTTTCTCCTCAAGAACCTCGAGAGCTAGCCTGATTTCAGTTTCGGGAGAAAAAAAAAATAGCAAAGGAAGTTATGGCAAAAACAAAATTTAAGCTGAAAATAGAAATGAATCCATTCACGACCTTATGCAAGCGCATCTACACCACCAAGCAGTGGTGCATAAAAACAAGGGGCTGAAAGYCTGCGTTTCCGCAGCCTCCGACTGACTGGAGACAGGGCACAGTGCAAGAGGAGCCGGGACGATCATGTTCTAGACCTTCTCATTACACCTCCAAATAGCTGCAATCTGCTGCATATTCTGCTTATTTACTTATTTCCCCTGAAATCTAAACATAGCCCAGAGTGGGAGGAAAAATTATGTGCGAGGTACACCAACTATCCATCAGAAATTGGTGCTTTCGGTTCTTGCCTACTTTGCTTAGCAAGTGTAACGACTTTGATGGCCATCCTGACAAGACTAGACATGGGTTTCTTGTCAGGAGCAAAGTAACACATCCGTGATGGCTGGGAAGCAGTAGTACATTACATGCTGCCGTGGAAATTGCAAATGTTTAATGAACATAAACRTCCTGCCAAATTGACATACACGAGGACGGAAAACAGCAGTAATAAAAGTCGCTCAGACTCGCACATAACAACTCAAGGCTGTGCTTGGAGCACGCTCATGATTTAAAAAGTGGATACTGCAGCTATTCTGTCACAAATCACATGGAYTTATATATATTACTGACTGCTCCGCAAAGTACTTAGAGGTAATTAGATACAAGTTATTCAGTGTTCTTAGAGGCGAACGATTCAAGCTAGTATTAGGCTACAAATTCCTGAACAACCCCCAAATATGCAGCCTGAGCACATCGCCGTTCCTACTTTGGGGTAAAACAGCCGCTACCACTTTGCGCACTCTTAACAGAAGAAATTGCAGTGGTCAGGCTTAAAATGCCCATTTTCTCCATCTTTTCAAAATGATTTCAGGTGCCTCGACTGAAATATTAAGAGCCTTGCTGAAGCAGAATTATTCTGCTCCCCCTGGCCGTGGCCACTGCTGTCAGAGCGCCACGGAGCATACAATTGCAGCGCACAGCTAACCAGATAATTGATAACTCCCCAGCCTGTTCACGGCGGGAATCTGTCAGTTGAAGTCTAAAGACACACACGCRCACGCACGCTAGGAAAACGAACTTACTGCGAACTGAACGCAGCCCACATTTTGATGTTTAATTGGCTGGGTGCGGTTTACCAGCGTACACGTGTCTTGCGGCGACGGCACGTCGTACTCCGGCTCTTTCTGACAGATCTATTTAGTCAAAAGGAGGTGTATTTTCCCCAAGGTAATTGCTCGGAATCACGCTTCCAAAGTCAAACGGATTCAAACTTTGCTTATTCGCTCTTTGCCGACGCACGGGTAGGACTATTTGAAAGCAAATGAAAAATCCATAGATCAATGTGGCAAGCGTTGCCTGCGCCGTGGCACACAGGGAGCAGCAGCAACTGCCAGCACCTTTCTAAATAGACATCTTTCAGAGTAATGCAGGTCTTTGAGATAATGAAAGATTTGCAACTACTATATTATCTACCAAGAAGAAATACATACACTTGAATTAGGTATACTCCCACGCATAGGAATGTTCTTGCTAAGTGCAAGGGAAAAATAACATACAATTGTTCAACTAGTTGTGAATAACTTTTCCTAGATTTATTGCTCTAATTGATATGAAACTCTTGATAAAAGTGCCATTTTGAGCAAATGGTTTTGCTATGAGAGGTAGCATGTGGGCTTAGTGTCTGGATGTGGTTTTCCAACACCTGATAGGAATACACAGCCCAGATTACTCATTTTGCCCTTCTGTGGCTCCAAGTCACCAACTACTAAAGACTAGTAGTGTTTGCCTGCATAGCAGAACAGGCTCTAGCTCTTCCTTTTGCCAAAACAAATRGTTACCTGTAATTTCCTAAAGCTAGACATGATCTTCACTGGTGTAGACAATCTCAAGACATAGGTTGTCTTCTTTTTTCCCCAAAGACTACAAAGAAACAGAATACTTTTCAGAGTTCTTGGTCTTTTCCAAGTCATTATTCAAAACCCTTTTGGCAAAGAGTCAATCTCTGAAGGCTTTAGCACTTGATAATCAAGGAGGGAGCTGCCTTAGGAAAAAATACCACTGCAGTCTGAAATCATGTTATAGGGCGAATTCAACGGGACCACTAAAGGACCTTCGGCATCCTTACTAGCACTGGTCAGTATGGGCTCGTGCGTCTGTGTTGCGCGATGTGTTTTTACCCCAACGTCCACCAGCAGCTCCCTCCATCCATCCACTCGGATCAGGCCAGCCCCACCGCTGCACTGCCAACGCTTTCCAAATGGGCAGTTTTCACAGGTAGTAAAACTTGGACAGGGAACACCACCAGCTGAGATGGGGAAAGCAAATGCTCGTAACCCTTTCTTCACCCACCCCGCTGCAATCCTTTATGGTTTCTTGGCTGTAGACGTTRCTGTCAAATTTTCCCCCAGGCTGGTAGCAGGAGCTTTCACCCCCAACATGTGATGTACTGCAACCCCACAGTGCCTGCTTACAGCTCACTCAAACATAGGCATGTTTTCCTCCATTCATTTCCATTCTTTTCTTTTCTGAAACTATAAGCTAGTGGAAAAAATATTTTTACAAGGTATTACTAGATGCAAGCAATAAAACTAGCGAGCATTACTGAAAATATGCACTTCTGGAACTAATGATGAAAAAGGACATCTAAATTATCATTACAGAGCTTCCCCGGTCCACTTCTGGGCCAACCATGAYTAAATTAACTACAAAAAGACACTTGACACCACCAAGTTAACACTCGACTGAATTTTGGAGTCATGTAGAGATCTCACTCAACACTTGGATGTTAAACAAATCTGGCTATTTCAAATCTGTCACTATTATAATAGTGACCACATTAATGTGTATTATTTAATACAGCGGGGTGCTTAGTACRTTGTTAATGTTTCAACAAATCAAAATAAATTGTGCTTTCATCTCCATCCATGGTTCTGCTAATAAAATGGGCTTCCTTTCTAAATACACTGCCTTGAAGAAAAAAAAAATTAAGCCTTTAATAGGAATAATCTTAAGAAGATATAGTATGTTTTAGAGATTCCAGGTATTATTCAATCAATATGTTTATTAATTTGACTCATCAGACACTAATATTTCGGCATCAGATCTAGAAGGTGGTTATTCAATTAACGGTTTTATTCTTATGCATTTCAGTGCATTTTACTGAATTCAATAAACTCCTTTATCAATTCATTTTGTTAACAGGCTGGTTTCTTCGTTGGAGCTTAATTTAATTTGATTCTACTGTAACAGCTGATGTATGGGGATATTAAAAAACTAGGGTACTTCTGCACAAAAACGACTTCTTGGAAATAGGATAAAGACATTCAGAAAACTATGCTTGCCACTTAATTTTTTTGCCTCTAAAAAAAAATAAAGCTACTTGAAAGAAGAAAGTTAAGAGTAAGTTAATTGTTTAACAAACCATAAAAAAAACCACAAAAAACCTAAAAAGAGAATACGGGCATTCAAACTAGTGAAAATTCAGGACTATTTTTAATAATTGGAGTTCTTAGGGGCATAAGACTCATCTATCAGTTTAAAAGCATGAGCAATTTTTTGAACTCTACAGCAAAAAATTCCGTAACAATCCTTTCCTTCCCTGAAATGATGATTTCCCCTCAAAAGACTGCAAGGTTCCTACAACAGTTTCAGAACTACAGAACTGAACATTTGCAGTTCAAAACTTTCACTTATGGAGCAAAAGGTTCAGGGGAAAAAAAAATAAGGCTTCCATTATTATATCCTTGTGAGAGCGTAGGATTAAAAAAAAAACCTCATTGATTTCTGTTKATCAGATGATATACATTATAAATGTTTTAAGAGTGTCTTTTACACCACACAGCTATTTCTGTAGGCTAGTTTTTCATAGCCACTTCTGTATTGAAAACTTGAAGCTTCATGAAGATGATATTTCTAGAACAATTCTGTTTTTCTTTTTTTCTGCTGCTTTTTTTTTTTTTATCATCACCTTAGTAGTCTTTTCCCAGCTGTATCCACAAGGGAATGGAAATACCCAATTGCAAACGTGACAGCGCTGACTTCTGCAAAGTAGCTTAATTACTCATTACGAGATTCCATCAACAGAAGCTCCGGTCTGTGGTTTTGTAATAAGTGCCGTTATCTTTCCTTGGATTTTCATTCCTTCACAAAGGGGGATATGGCAGTGCTTTCCACATCCACATTTTATACGAAGAGGAATGAGAGAATTTTAATGCATGAATTTGATGTCATTAACAATGCTGACAGCTGTTTAATCCCAGAGGAAACAACAGCTGAGTCCCAACTCCACCACCACCACCACCAAAAAAAAAAGTAAAATAAAATAAATTAACTCTTCAGTGCATCTCACTGAAGGTACACTATGCATCAAATGCTTCACACCCTATCAACAGCTTTTGCCAATTATTTAGTTACAGAAACAGTAGCCTGGTAATAAAATAAAAGCTACCCCTTACTGGCTGCTAGACTTAAGTTTAGAGAACAGATTTATTAAATGGCCCTGTTCTAAATTTGCCATTAAGTCATTTTTTTTCCTCCCCTGAGAGAATCACAATGTTTAATAAACYAGCACAACAACTAATAATGATATAAAATACCAAGGTGCGTGAGCCTGGATCCCTGAAAAAGAAGATGGATGAATCCAAAGGGAATGGTGTAAAAATACATGTAAAATGGATCCTGCAGCAGAAACAGAAAACACWACATGGGATATGCTGCAACTCTGTTACTGTTTAATTTAAAACAGAATGTTCTGATATGAGCCAATGACAGCAACTTTGCTTTCTTTTCTGTTTTTTTTCCCCCCACACTACAAGGACCTTGTAAGGCTACAGAATGAAAAGGAATATTTATAATATGTATATATTGARCGTATAGATATATATATTTTTTCCTTCTATCCATCGATTTTTTCATTGGTTAGGTTACCATTTCCTTTTATTTATTTCTTTATTTTGAGTTTTGAGTTCTGCTACCGACTTAAACATTGCCGATACAAGCGATAGCGGATTAAGACGCATCTTTGCGATGGGCAGGGCGAGCGCAAGGGAGCCAGCGGTGGGGAGCCCCTCTCCTTTGGCCCGCTTCCACGCGCTTGGTACACTCGGCGTCAAACAGATGTCTCAAGCAGTCGCGCTACCAGCGGCGCCGCTGTACGAATTCAAGCGTGGGAGAGCAGGTGCCCCGCGGGCGCCGGGGGGCTCGGCACCCTCGCGCGCTGCCCCCGCGTCCCGCCGGCCCCACGGAGGCAACGTCGCCCCGTGAGGCTAAACGCGGCGATTTTGGGTGCGCTCAACGCGTTACTCCAACGCTTCCCAACACGACACGTGCGGTCGTATTTCCTTGCGGTTAGGGTGGCGGGGGGGCGGGGAAAGCAGATTTTCACCTTTTGATGTTAGGAAACAGTTTGCTCTCAATAGGGGAATATTATGTGACAAATGTGCCAGACTTCTTTTTTGTGGTAATATTGCTCTTTGCAAATGGCACGCATCCAACCCAATTGAATGTAATAAAATGAAACAATCTGTGCCATCTTCAATGGGTTTAATCTATACCATGTTAATGAATYCTTAAACAGACGTGCATGATGTTTTCCTGAAATACATGTAGTTATACTGTGCTCAGTATACTTGTCAGCTTGAAAATAATTTCTGCTTGAGAGACCACCTGCTATCATCATCCTATTTAGAAGCAGCTCATATTTATTTAGAAAAAAAGAAATAATAGTTAAATAAAGAAGCGACTTCTCTTATGCAAGCAAGGACAGTAAAATGGCTTGGATCCTCTCTGCAAACTCAGGGCTTTGGGGTTTTTTGTTCTGCTCTGGGTTTTTTTGCACCAGCTGCTTCAAAAAATTTCTGGTATATTTGTGCTAAAACAGTGATAGGCACATACTGCTTTTCCCCAATTTCCTTTCTGATAAACTAAAACATCATAGCTGAAAAGATTAAATGAGTTATGTTACAGGTTTCAGACATTATACAATATGGGTTTCATTACATTTTATTATACAATTTTAAGTTATTAAATATGCCATAAAAACAAATTTGTACTTGATGTAACACCCAGATACTAAATATGCTGTGTATAATTTTTTCTCCTATTTAGACTCTGAAAATAGAACAAAAAAAAGTAATGCTTCCACTCCCTAGCATTTATTTGCTGCAAAGACAGAGCAAATTAGATCAACTTTTCCTAAAAGACACCTAAAAACCAAACAATATTTTTCTGGCAAGTGCTATTAGGAAAAACACTTCTTTTCACTTACAGGAGAATAAAACAATCAACTAATAAGCCTCTGAAAACTGGACAAACACCAGGCTACAATACATAAATGGACACACAATTAGTATCCAGCCACTTAGACCCCACACCAACCAACTGACCAACTATCTGCACACCTTAAAATATATGACCTATCCAATCAATTGCTTGATGTTAATGGGACTATATTCAAGCCAATTTTGAATTTAAGTGATTTTCTGGTTTGGTAACATGAGTATAAATGGGTGAAGTTCACCACAGTGCAGAGTAATCAAGAAAAATAATTTTCACTTTTAAAGCAATAACAAAAAAGAGCAAGGGAAAAATTATAATTTGTGTACTAATCTGGATTACAGAGCTACAGACTTTATTTTATTTATTTATTTATTTATTTTTAAGACAAAGTGAATTTTCCCAAGACACAATAAGAATTTTTCTTTTTCATAAATAAGCGCATTCAAAGCACACATTTGGTCAAAATGTAAGATGCAGATTACACGTTTGTGCTTTTTCTTAGTTTTAGTGTACTGGAATGTAGTAGTGTGCAGAAAATTGACTACAACCATATTGGTTTGCACATGATCCGGTAAAAATAATAGTTTTTGCCCTGCTGAGGGACACACAACAGTTACTACTCAAAGAACAGCTACTTGTTCTTGATGTAATATTGGGCTAATTTCATACTGGCTTGCCCCAGTGATTAGGTTCACTTCATTAGATGTATGCATGAGCTTCAGTTTCTTTTGGAAGGAAACCATCTCCTACTTCACTTAATAGATGGTCTACTTCTTGCTTTGAAGGATTTACGCCCTATTTTATACCCTCATATCTGTGCCTAACTTTAAAGGTGAGGAGCGCTAACTGCCTGTCCCGAGCAAAGCTCACCAGGGAAGGATTCTGGTTGAGCCACCGCACCTGCCTGTGACACAGGATTAACGAACGCACCATGGGTGCAACGCAGTAGATCTGGTGTACGCTGCTGTTCTCCACCTGAACAACTTCATTACATGGCAGAGTGTTTAAATTCAGCCTAAACCCATGTCAACTGCAATAGTTTGGAGGGAAAAGTTACTTATTTATTTAAAATGACCACTGTTCACCTCAATAACAGGTCGCTGCCACAACACRCTTTACATCAGGTTATCTGAAGAAACCCCGTGGAAACATCAGCTGTGCTGCTATTAAGTGGCCTTTCTGATGGAGCACATCTGAGTAGATGGGCATCAGAGACATCGCTAATTTGGTTCCTGGTAGGATTCCAAGCGTTGGCTTTGGGCTGAGAAGTGCTTTGTTACGTTTTCTGCGCTGGTTATCGCATTATTCTTCCCTGTGTGTTCAGAGGCAGAAGTGGAGACCATTGAACGCTCACGTTGACGTTACCTAGATCTGCATGGCTAGGGGTATGTATGTTCTTCTCCTTACAGGAACTCTTCCTTCCCCCCCACTATGTCTGATTTTTCAGGGACACTTAAAAACAAACACAAGGCTTTCACAGAGCTAATGATAATAAGATTAAAAGCACTGGTAGAGCCACCAAGAGGTAACTAATGGGGATCACCGCAACCCTAAGGAGACCCCGGTGACGGCCAGTTCCTTGTTCAGTCCAGTTTTATCCCCTCACTGTTGTCTCTGCCTGAAACTGCAAAGGGGTTGTAGACACCACTAAAAGATAGCGGGTTTATTTTCTTTATTCAATATTTCAAAGGATAAGAAGAAATCTTTAATGCAAAAAATGTCAACTAATCTATGGCGACAARTGGAAACACAATAAAGCAAAAATACTGATCGAATATCATAAACTTCTAAGATTCCGTTCTCACATAAAGCCAGTCATTTAGATACTTTCTTAAATGTCTCGGATGATAAGAAATGGGACAGAAATCTTCTGTGAGATGTGCTTCTAGAAGATTTTAATAATCTTCTCTTCGAGATGGGATTAAAAAAAAATCAGAAATGCTCTTTTCCTTTATTGTTGCATTTTGACTGTTCTGACTAATATTAAACAACAAAGAATTGTATAAACATGTAAAGTTACAAAGAAGCTTTTAGAAACTTCACCAGTGGCTGAATTTTTAGTTTTAAAAAGTTTGTTCTTATTAAATGCAAAACAATTTACCCTTTCTTCCGAAGCAATAGTGATCACTCCTGCTCACTGTTCCTTTATGCGTGGCCCAATTTTGTTCATTGCCAGCAAGTTCAGCAGGGTCGCACATAAGGGATTTGGGGGAATCTGGTCAGATAGCAGACATGATTTCTGGACAGGAGTAGCAAAGCATATTATACAAAACATTTCTGCATCAGTAATAGAATATTTACAGGAGATAATTCATATTATTGGAAAGAGTAAAAAATTTCTTAACATTTTGATTAGAACGAGCAAGAAGACAGAATACTGACAGTGATGGAAGCTGTCGGCAGGGCTCACAAAAGGGGACTGTCAAACATTTTTTAGAATATAGTTATATTAAAATCAAGCAAGTTTTGTGGAAAGTTCCCTCTAAAACAAAAAAATTAAAATGACATCAAATTATAATGCAACCTGTTTTAGAAACTGAAGTCAATTGACTTTCAACTTTTAGATACAAATATTCAGTCAAGACTAAAATCCCACTCGTTTAAAGGATGCTAGTCTTAAAAGATTATTTCTGTGACTCTGTTAAATGCATTATTCAGCTTGCTTTCAAACTGTGTATAGGCATGACAACTTACAAAACTGGAGCAAGTTGGTGGGTGCTATCTGTTCTATCAAGATGTGTTTTTAAATTATTTCAGAATCATAAAATCTTTCCATAGAGAGTGCTTTGAAACTGCAAATTAAATATAGAGCTTCTATGAACTGTATCAATTTTTACTGTAAGTATATATTTCCATGGGGGTTCATACCATCTTTTTTGTCTAGTTACACTAGCTAATAATGCAGTGAATTCACAGTAATAGGGTAAATGTTATTTTGATGGCATTATCTGGTTAAATTAAGGATGACATTAAAAGGACCATTTCAGTGGGAATCAAAACCTCAAAAAGCAACTGTGGTTGAACATTACATCAGACAGTCCTAGTCTTAAAAAGACAACACAATATTTCACTCATTTAAAGATTAGTGATGGACTGAAAAATAAGTCCAGATAATATTTGACTTTAGAAAAGATAAATATTTAAACTATGAAAAAAATGTTTCTGCAAGGATTTGAAATAGTAGACTCAAAGTAGAATTTGAATCTTTTCACACAGAAAAGGTTCACACAGCGACAAGCAGCTACAGAAGTGCAGCCAGTGAGTCCGAAGATAGGCTTGAGAACTGAAATCATATTTGCTGATACAGTGACAATAAAAAAAAMCAGAACCACTGTACAAAAGAAAAGATGGGAGCTTTAGTCATCTTCCTCAGCACACAGTTTTACCAAATTGACAAGACGATGAGAATTCCACTTATACACATACATGATAGGGTACAGAATAAAAGAAAAAGAACATTATCTGAATTACAATTATTAGGAGTTTTCCGGTCTGTATTACTAAAGAAGTTGTAAAATAAAGTCCTTTTATGAGTTACACGTTCACACACATAAATCAAGCAACTGTTTGAAAATCCCTTGACTTAAGTTCTCAGAGATAGAATCTGTCTAAGGAAACATTCCTGAATAACGTGACTGCATTATGAATTGCAGGAGCTTCACAGGGAAAAAAAGATACCAGATTAAAGGTATGCAGGATTTGGGCCCCATCCATCTCAGACAAAATACCGGCCTCAGCCAAAGAGCTGCGGCATCTCTGTTCTCTACCGAGGAATTCACGCTCGCTAAAAGTACAGCTAATTATGAGTCTCGCTAAAAGTACAGCTAATTATGAGTCTGAATTTTAATTACTTTCTTGGGAACCACTGTTTGAGATTAGGCACTGCCATTCCCACTCACACATGAAGAGTAACCCATGAAGGCCAGTGGGAGCACCCGTGGAGAACATCCTCCCCGGCACAAGGAGGTGGCACGGGCTCAGGCCAGTAGCACGGTCATCAGCAGAAACCTCCCAGTTTCTGTGCAGCACTTACTGAAAACCCAATTTAAACTGTATTAAGCTACAAAATCATAACTTCAAGGAATCTTTACAAGCCAGGAAAATATCTACCTTCAGAACACTTCTCAGACAAAAGCTGTTATAAATTCATCGGTTGCAATGCACAAGAATAACATGCCCAAGGTTCAAGAGCACTAGGGAGAATAAATTCAAGACATGAGAACCATGATTATAAATAGTGCCRACAGACAGATGTCTATCAAAAAAGTACTACCAAGGCTCAGCAGCTGTGGTACTGAGACAAAGTATTTGTAGCATCTTGAATATTAAGATAATTATTAGTAAATAATGACTTTTTAGTGGCCATTACTGTATTGAATTCATGCTAATTATAGTATTATATACAAAAATGCACCAGTGGTCAAAAAACAAAACAGATATTCCTTGACACACTGGCATATAACGTATAAATCACAATCTCTTTGGGCATGAATTGTTAAGGACATCATAAATCTTATGGCTACTACATAACAACAATTATTACATATAAAGACATTCTGTCACAGACCTCGAAAACCAGCTTCCACTGTTTCTAGCTACGCATGGTCAAGGACTTGTTCTCTTATGTTTTTTTCTAAATTCAAACATTCAGTACCAAGTTTCTCAGAATACTAAGGCATAAAATTAAAAAATGCTAGTAGTCCATTCAGTAAATCTAGTCAAATACTTAAAATTAGCCTTGCATGTATGGCATAGTGCAGAACTAATGCAGATGATATTTGTGCATGTGTATTTTCTGGTACTCTTCTCAATGAAGTAMATAGCGTAAAATTCTTATTCCCATCACTGGGATAAGGTTTTGGCAAGGGGTTTTCATTAAAATCACTGGGCGTAACACTCTGCATAAAACCAACCAAAACACAAGCCATAAGCTACTACCTGATTCCAAACTCTTTTCTTCAAATATTAGCAATGTATAATTTAGAATTTTACAGTGGGATAATTTTTGATGACATGAGAAACAAAACCTGGTGAATTTCCCACAGTCTTTATTGAAACAGTGAACTAATTTTGCCAGTATTAAAACTAAACACATTTATGAAATCAAAGAAGTTACAGAATGTTAAAATGTAGGGTGTTTAACCACAGAAGCTGGGCATAACGTTAAATATGAAGACGTTGTATATCTGTTGATGTTTCCTTTAAGGTACAACATAACTTTTGTATTAAACTCTTATTTGTCATTCCTTCTTGGTCAATGAGTATATATCAGAAATCAATGAAGTGACTGAATTGTTACAATCACCTTCTGGGCCTACTTCACCACGGAATATGTGTATGTACATGGAATATGTATAAATTTTAGTACAAAAACAGCGCAACGCCTCTATCTACCAATCTCACATCCACGAGGGTTACTTGTCCCAGTTCCTAGACCATATAATGCGTATTACATTAGGTATTTCCAAAGGCCAGATTTCGGAGAGAGCATCCTCATTTCCCTGAGCAGCCCGGCAGCCCCAGCATGGGCCTCTGGGGCACGTTTAGGAGAGCCCTCAGTTAATGAGCACATGGATAGCTGAGAAGGGTTACCATGCCCCAATTAAAATTTTGACCTCCAGCTGCCAGTGGCTATAGTACACGTACAAACTTCGTTACACCTATCCACAGTCTAAAGTAAACCACTTTTTAAACAAAAATCTATCTCCTAAATAAAGTTTGACAAAGCAAGGGAAAGCATCGCCATCAGCAAAACCAGGTTAAAAATCTTGAAATATGAGTCGATGAATGTTGATATCAATTTTTGGAGAGAAGAGCTTCACCTTACTTTGCAATTAGGGAAAAAGCTGCACTAGATTGAAGTGTATTTTGTTAGGCAACCATATACCACAGATTTTTCAGTACCTTGAAACACATGTCTATAGATTGGACCAGCAATAATCAGAAGCTAAATAAATGGGCTGAGAGAGAAACTGAAGAACTTTTCAGGATGGTATTAAACTGGATTTTCTTTATGCTCAGAAAATCCAACTGTGCATTATTTAAGATTAGCGAAAAACATGTTTTCAAGCAAAAAAGGGGATTATTTTGAATTGGACAAACACTTTTAGGAAGAAGCCATCTGACTTAGACACTAGATCATTTAAACTGCCTCTCTCCTTACAAAATTAGTTACCACACTCATCTGTTTCTCACATTCTTGGCTGCGACTGTTTTTATTCATGCCTTCACCAGGTCCCCTGGTCTATRGCATCGTCTTGATGAATGACATCTCCCACTCAAGAACTGCCCAGGAACACTAGTTCTCACCCTGGTAGAGGCAATGTTTTCTATAAAAGTGATACATTCAGTACCCAACGGGGAAATATTTGGCCTCTACCGTTCTACTGATATTCCCCAAAGGGTCATCCAGAGGTATTACTATTATTACCTCAGGACAGAGCCGAACACCTTGCATGTCCTCCAGATGGAGGAAAGCAAGACTTGGAAAGGGGGATTAGAACAATAGAAATGTGTTCAGCTGTGAAATTAAAAGTAGGACAGCATGACATGCAACGTTATGCGTTGAGCTGAGTCAAAAGCAGTAATTAGGCTAAGCTAAAAATACGAACATACTCTAATCAAATAGAACAAATGTGTGTTTTGTGCCCCTCACATTCACTCATCATAACGAAACTGGTTGCCTACCCAACCCAAAACACCTCATTACCCTGTCCCCAATTCTCACCTACATTGTCCCCCATCCCACCTGCAGGGCCTCCGGTTTCTCCTTACCCTGTAACACCGTAGCTTTGGCTTTCCCAGGAGTTGCTCTATGGCCACTTCAGTCATGCCCTTAGCTCTTCCACATCCTTGACCTATGTTTTGTCCTGAGAGCTGGGCAGGAGGTAGCACTTACCATGCTCAGCCTAGAGCTGCACTTCTGCTAACTGGCTGGCCAGGACACGCGTGCCACCAAGCAATCAGCCGCTACTTACCAGATGTAATAGCCAATTTTTTCCTACCTCTCTTGCAGCAAGAACACAAATTTGAGTCTGCATCTTCTGCCTGCCTGCCAACTTTCAGTAATTTTGTAGGAACTGAACTATCTTGAGACTTCAGACAGTTTTGGTTGAAACTAGCCTATGAGTTCAAAAGTTATTGGGTGGGATTGACTGACAAACTTGTAGACAAACTAAAGAATAAAAATGAAAACACAAGTATCAATTTTGTCATAAGAGCATAACCATTAATAAAAATAGCACCACAGAAGCAGGTCCTAGTCTGTAAATATGGTGAAGAAGCACATGCAAGCACTGTATCATTCATCTAAATAAGCATTTGCAGTACATCTATAGACCAAAACCACATATACATTTACACATGGATGCATATTTAACTCAAATTGTCTATCCCAGAATAATGCAGTGGATACACACTGAGCAGAGGCAAACAGAAAGACAATAACTGAATTAGAGTGAGAATAATTAAAAAAAAAAAAAAGAAAAAAAGAAACAAACTAACCAAAACCCATAAGAGCTGAGCGTTTAAATAACTACACGTTTCCCCTGTCACGTTCTGAAAAACAGCAGACTGCATTCTTTCCTTTGACTTTTTGCAGCTTGTCCTTGGTCACAAAACAGTAACCTAAGAAAAAAAATGATTTAATTGCTAATGGTTTGTCAATGACATAATTATATATCCACTGCAAGGTAAATCAGCCTCAACTTTGCCAGCGAACAGTGCCCCGAAATGATTGTGAAAGCAGCCTAAAGCATCATTTTGGGATGCTTCTTACATACTTCACTTTTATAGATCTGAAATTAGGCTTTCAATTTAGAATCCAGAGGAAGTAAAAACTGTTATAAATAGTTGATAGGTGCAACATTATTCTTTACACTACCAAAGACAGTAAGATATGGGGCAGACCAATTACTATATTGAGCAAAGTATTATGCACTGGCTTTATTATAATAACAGGTTATCTGATTACAGCCTGTGTTTTCTGGCCCCAGCACAGAATGCATTCTCCCACGCCACTGGTGGTACATTTTAGAAATCCTTTAACAGCTAATTCACCCAGGAAACTTGAGATTTCTGTATTGAAGCATGAAAATTAACATTCCTCATGCAAACGTCCAGTTGGAGCAGCTGTGCTCAATGTTTTCTCAATAGAACTTTCCAAAAGAAAAGGGAACACCTTTTCACTCTCATTTAAGTTACTATTCAAAATCCTCAATGCACCTGTCCTATAATAGATGCAGAAATTTAGCTATAGGGGAAATAATAAATGCAGCCAGGAGACTTTTTTTTCTTTCTCTCTCTCTCTCTCTCTCTTTTTTTTTTTTTTTTTAAAGTTTTGAAGCTAATGACAATGTTTCTGTCTTTATTGCTTCAGGCACAGACAAGAAGTAAAAATCGAAGTGGCTTGAGAAAATAAAACATTTAGCAAACTCATTTGCAGGATATGAATAGTGGCATCCCAATTTCTCATTTCAATGGGCTTTTTTCACTTCTTTGCTAGATAGTTTAAACTTTTAGCAGAAGACTAATTTGTTGTCCTATCTGTTGTAAAGGTTATTTTTAAAAAGTCATCAGACATCATTGGGGTTTGGAACCCCAGAATAACGCTACTGAGGAGTAGAGCAATTCCAGATTTACACTGGTGGAAGTATCACACTAGCACAGTCCAACAGCATGCATATAACATATTGTTGGTATGCCAGGTTTCATAGCTACAAACGGCATGAATTTCTACAAAATCTCCTGATACTGGTTTACCATCAGAAAACAAAACAAAACCCACCAAAACATATACACAAACCAAAAAACCAAAACCAACCAATGTAAAAAAACTCAACAATTTCAGGAACAAAAAGAGAGGCTCCTGCGGAATTTTGACCGTAAAACAGAGATTTGCAAAGTTATGGTGTGTGTATTTGTAAAGGTCATTGGAGGTAAGGAAGACTCATAACAGTACTAGCAAGAGAAATAAATTCAAGATGGTATTTTCAGCACTGTTTGGCATTGCTCTAAGTAACTTGCRCTTTACAATTGACTTCAATAGGAGAAGAATCAACCCAAAGCCAGATTCTTGGGTGGTACCAACCTAAATGCCTTCATATTACCTTTCCACATAAGCAGTTAGTCTGCCACAAGAATGCTATGTGAATATAAATGAAAGACAATGTGGTCCTGTCTTGAATGGGAAGTGAGCTGTGTCCTACAGTCATAATTAGGGAGGGCAGTGGTCCATGAAATCTTTCACCAGGATAAGATCCACACCATAAAAATAACTGCAGTCTTGTGGTGTATGGTGCACTGTTTTATAATCAATATTCATTCATAATACTCTATAAATGGGCATTTTGTAATGTGATGCTGAATTTAAGCTGCTCTTTGCTTACAAAAATGTTTCTGAGGGCAATCAAGGACGAAGGGCAGAGCGGGAGCTTCCAGCTTCTGCACTGCTACAAGCCAGCACAACATAGATGACCAGCAAGAAACTTCTCTGTTTACCTGAAGTGTATCGAAACCTTGACTTGGCTTTGACTGCAGTGTTAGAGAAGAGATACAGCGTCTTTGAACTAAATTAGGTCAATATTATATGCAGGACAGGATTTTATGAGGGTAGGGGCAGAAAGCTGTCACTTTCTTTTAATTTCAATAAACCATACACGGCATCTTTTAAAAATTAACTAGCTCATAAAAGTTCATCAGTCCTGAATTGTAATTAATTTCTGTATGCAGAAAGATCATTTGCCTATAGGTGTTGCTTACTGATTTAAATCAGAACCACTGCAGCTACCTGACAATTCTATTAAAACAGTTTCTGATGAATCCTAGCTTTATTTAACAACTTAAAATACAGTGATACCCATATGAATATGGATAAAATTGCTATCTGCCATTCATTGACTGGGTGCTGAAGTAGAACAGTACACGGGAAAATCCTTATCTCAACTACCACCTAAAGATCTTCAAAGATCAACACCCACGTGGAGACAAAATTCACACATAGTGCCCTCGGAAGGAACGCACAAAAAGATAAATATACTCCATCTACCACAAAACAGGGGTGACAATACCTGTCCTTCCTTATCCAAGAGAATCATTTTTATCCATTACAGACACTACTGTTCAATGCCACAGCTCAGCTAGAAAAGCAATTCTTCTATCATAATGACATAACCAATATTATTGTATATCAAGCCTTTACAGAAAAAGCCTTACAGAAAAAAAAGATTCCTGTATTTCCCCACAAGAAGCAGCTACTACATGTATTCAACAAGCTCCTATACAAGCTTCCCACAAGTTATGGGCATGTGTTTGAGCCCAGATGATCCGTTGTTTACTCCGACAAAAATACAACATGGCACATAAGCTTGTCAGTAAGAGCTTTAATACACCTTTTAGGTACGGCTGATACTTTGCATCTTCTCACCCCCTGAGCTTATCTACGTGCTAAAACGCAGCAAACACTGGAGCAGCACCTCAAGTGGGTGCCCCAGTGCAGGTACCTACGATCAGGTAAGCTTACACTCCTGCTAATAGCTTCTTAGGCCTCAGCAAAAGGCATTTTCGCTATCAGAGGAACAAGCTCTCCTAAACCACGTGGAAAATCAACATCTCAAATGCCAAGCCTTCAGATCCAGCGTTCAGATACCCGTGGATGTAACTGGAGCCTCAGAACGTAAAGTTTGAAGCTTTAGTATCTTCCCAAACCAGATCCAAAAAGGGCTCATTACATCTACATAACAGTGTCTGCAGAAATTTCAGGAAATTTCAGGAGTCTGACCTTGACTTGCTCTTTCTTAGTTTCCACTGCAGAGGAAGCTTTAAGCTTCATGTTGGCAGTGATAGGCTTCTCTCATCTAGCTTCTGTCTTAACAGAGGCTTTTGGAAGCACATCCAAGAGAAAAAAGAATTGTAATATCTATAAGGAAACACATACATCTCAATCATATCTGAATTACGAATTAACCAAAGAATACTACTCTCTTGTCATTTTAACACAGACTACGTATGAAAACATTTTGGCATTAAACACACCAAGACACCCACTCCTTCCCTGATTTGTACGTTAAAGAACAGCAGGTAGCAAAGTCCAGCATTGGCAGTGTAAAAAACGTCATCCCTCTGCCTTGCTGCGGAGCCATCCTTCGCTTGAGCACGACATGATTCCAGTGGGATAGAAAAGTACAGAAGGGTGTAAGAGAAGAAATGAATTTTAATGCATATTCACAAGACGACAATTAAACTAGTATAGACAAGCATGAAGTCTGACCTCTTCCAACTTTTGAGTACTGGGATTTTCAAACTAGAAATTATTTAGTATAAATTCTAGAAAGTTTCCTCTACAGAGCAAAGAGATGATTTTAAAGTGTGCACACAAATAATATGGTGTAATAAATGTTGACTTTTCACATCAGGCTAGTTACAGGTTTACTAGAGACCTGCATTTATCCCAAGTGGCATCAGACTCACTGGTAAAATTATTGCAATATGGGATTGTGAAAACACAGAAAAAATACTGACACTACAGGAAGAACTCTCTTGCCACCCAGCACAATATATAGATGTTGGTAAGCTCAAAAGGCATCAGAGACCACTTTATTAATGTGGCAAAATAGAGCCTTTGAGTGTAAGAAACAAAAAAACATAAAGTAGCTGGATTATCCTGTCAGCCTTAAAAAGTGTAAAGTGTTGGTCTACGCTTGCTCCTCTTCCCTGCTGACCTTAAAGCCTCTCTGTCAGCCCTCCTGCCACATAATGAGGCATGCAATGCCCTCTCATCTTGCAGGAGGGTAGGAACTGGTTGGCTTCACACCCAAACCAGAAAACTGAGGCTGAGCAAAAATCCCAGCAAAACAAAGGTAAGTTGAAAATCCATATTAGAAAACTTTCTCTAAAATTCTCTTCTGCTTTTTCCTTTCACTGGAAGACACAAAGCCYTAATTATTAGCAAGGAGCAAATGCAAACAGAGGATTTTTTTTCCCTTCCATTGTGGAGGATGCAAATACAATATCTGGCAGGAATAACAAATGCTCTATTTTCCAAGTGCTCTCCCATGATTTATGAAAGGTGTACCTCACTGTGGGAAGATAATGCCATTTGAAATGGTCCATTTCATAAATCTATCCTCCTCATCCCTAGCTGCATACAGGACTACTATGAGCTCCTGAATCCAATAATGTTTTCATCCTCTATTGACAAAAAAGGGACTTTGTTTGGAGTGAGGTAATGATGCAGTTAGAGAGGAGCAGCGGCTAAAGCTCGGTCTCAGGGGCTTTCTTTGGCATAGCCATACAGCTGCAAAGGAGAGGAAACTAGTGTAAACAGAAAGAAGAAATAATCAACACACACTACATCCCTGATGTCCTTTTAGTGCTAGTGGCATTAATTATAATGTGCACTTAATCCTCTGTACTACCACATAACCAAATGTTTTGCCTGAATTTTCTCTTCATCCACACAATAGATTTATCACTGGGAACTGAGCTATTTTCTATTCATCTGTTCGCTGGCCCAGTATATGTGTGTGTATATACATATATATACACATGTACATATACATCTCTCTCTGCTGGTTTATCTGTCTGCAAGAATGCTTCCAGAAGACATTTCTGTGCCAAACACGGTGGTTGCTGTAGAGAGAGACTAATCATAAACGTAACTGAAATTCACTGTACTGACTTTGCATGCCTCAAACAACGGCAGAGGGTAGAGAGGAGAAAGCTTAATACCCTCAACAGAGCCGAAAGGCTTTGAGCTGGGACCGGGGCTGTTCGAAGCGCTGCTGGAGAATGGGAGCGTCGGGAAATCGAGAGGCAAAATATCAGAGGAAAATGTTTCTTTGAGCATTTGACACGTGAATGCAGCCAATAGAAATATTTTAAAGGGTTTGATACTGTGTTAGCACCATTTAGGAGAGAGGAGCTGGAAGCACCACAAGTTCCTTGTTTCATTTTTGAAAATAAATTACAAAGTTTTGTGAAAACAGCAGAGGAATCCACATATAGTTGGTTGTCCTCATATTTGCCATCTCTGACGCTGTTTAAACAGCAGCAAAGCAAATATCATTAAAGAAAATTGGGTATATATTACCCATCAAGCAGGTTTTAGAAATCAGATTAGTTTTTGCTCTGTTGCTGGAAGCTCTGCACTGGATTGGCAGTATGTTCACAGACTTCATGAGTAAATTTTGGCAGACTTCTTGCCCTACTGAAGTGTAGTGTTTCGACCAAATTTCACTCTGCATTTCTGAGCAATGAGATTTTTCTATACCCTGCTACCCACAATTTCAGAAGCTGATGAATGGCCTTTGTAAAACAAGAAATTTCCACGGCTTCGGCAAGAACTTCTACAAAATATATACATGTTTTGAACTGTCACTCTGAGATCTTAATTTACATACTTTGACTTGTGCATGAAAAGCAATTTCAAGGTCAGTTTCTGTGAAGAAATACCAGGTAACTCCATTAAAAGTCTACTGACAGTTTGCATATTTATTTTTCTTCCCTATAGTATGCAATAGGATCTCATAAATCAGGATAAACAAACATCAGAGGTCATATATAGGTGTGTGCAGTGTATTTCTACATACAGTATGAAGGTATACTGCAAATACCAGATGGCCTCGAGAGTAACAGCAAAGAAACATTGCCCCCCCAAATAAATATGTTTTCAGTGATATAATGTGATCAAGATTTGGTAGTAAGGATGAAAAAAATTCTGCTGTTCTTGGGCACTTGTGGAAGGCATGATCTCCCACAATGTGTGGAGCCTTAACCATGTCCTTACGCAAATTATAGAAAAAAGAAAACCAAATAATAATCAGATAAAAGGAGGATGTTTCCAGCCATCATCTCTCTCTAAAGAGGAGGTAAGATTTTAGCAGAGGTGGCAAAAGTCTCACGGCAAAACATTTACCAGAGGGCACTGAATTCCTCTAGAACTGACAGCAGGTCATATCTCCTTAGCAACACAGCTCGTCCTTTCTAGGACCGCTTCCTCTGCTGTTTGCTCTTCATCCTTCCACAACCATATCACTCATGGAAGCAAGGGAAAAAAAAACAAAACTCAGAGTGATGGGTTCTCATGTCATACGAGGGTCTACAGCTCCCCAGGAGGAAAGGCAGAAGGGAGAAATCGGTGAACATCGGTGGAGATATGTGGACACTCATTTTGCGAGAAGTAATCTTCCTTGAGCTACAGGCCAAAGTCAGACCTTCCCTTTTTGTGTAAAGTTGTTGGGTTTTTTGATGAGACAATATTCCTAGCTTCCATTTGCCTCATATCTTGTTAATCCAAGTACGGATTAACACACAGACCACCTCTGTCGTTCTGATCAACAGCCTCTAGACCTTAAAGGGTGATCTGATGTTCAAAACTATCAAATTTCTTCATGACATCAGCAACGACAGATATCTACCGAGGCGTTCGCGGCCTTGTGACGGGTGTACGGGGTGCACTCCACAGGACAGCGGGGTGTCATTGCACCAGCAGCTCCCCAGGGCCCACGTTGCTGTGCTTTCACGGCTCGCCTCCGTTCTGATGGGACCAAGACGACAAAAGCCTAGCCCTCAACCTGGCACGGGACAAGGCAAGACAGACCGAGCAAGCCGAGGATCAATGCAACCAAAATAGGGGTGATGTTATCACTTGGAGCATTAATGGGCCATGTGAGATGATAGATGCCAGCTTCTCTCTGAAAACCGATGGCGTTCACCTGCCTTCTGTAACATGGTTTTACTAGGAACGGCCCAAGAGCTGCGCTTGCCCGTTGGGCTCCGAGCCRGGTGGCTGTGGAGACGTGAGCGTACAGGTTTCTCCGGGGTGCTCTGGGCTTGTAAAACCCAGCGCTGGGCACCCCGGGGCCAAAAGAGAGGAGTTGGTGGTATTCGAGCAAGTTGTGTTTTTATTCCATTATTTTTAATGCTTGGCAGCATGCTCAGAGCCTCTTGATGTGCTCTTCGTAGTTATTCCAAACTAAAACACCCCCAAATCTAAGTCTATAAAACTTTGCTTTTAAAAAGCTTGTTTTTCCAAGGCTACACTCAATCTTTTACTCAGGATGAATCACATCTAGACCACAGTTTCAAGATTTTGCTTTTAGGAAGATCAGTGATTCCTGGAGCCAGGAACTTTGTGATTCTGGAGGAATAATAGAAATAAAAATTAAAAAAAAGATTGATGCAAAAGTCTCCCTTTTCGGCAAGGCCAAACTTGGAGCTTCAGCACTTGTAAATGGCATCTGAGAGCCCCCTGTAGTTGTTGACTGGTAAAGTTGGAAGCAGTTTCACATGCTTAGTCTAGTTCTCATGGCAAACATTTGCCTTGTGAACCCTCTTGCTAACGCAGTCAGCGGGCTGCGCTTTAGGCAAGCTTAGCTAGCAAGGGGCAGGCTGTTCGCGGAGCCACGCTGCTTGGGCCCCAGCTCAACTCACCTCCTCCCTCGCTCCATTGTGGCCACATATTTATTTTAGTGTTTGACAATACCTCTCAGATTTTAGAGAGCTTGTTTAATGACCTTTACCAAAAAACTTTCATTCATTTCTTTAGTTTCTTTCTTTCTCTTTTTAAAATAAATTACAGTTATAAAAACAAAGCCAGCAGAAGGGAAAATATTCACCACCTAGAAACTGAAAATTTGGGTATTTGCTTTTTATGGGGCACTGGAGTCTCTTAAAATACAGAACTGCTAGGAAACTTAAATGCAAAGGACAAGAAAGTTCACTCAATGGCTATGCAAATACACGACAGTTTTGAATAGCTTTGAAAAATAATTTAAATACTTGTGCTTGAATTTATGATCTTAAAATGCCTGAAAAACACATTCCTACATTTTAAAAGGATTTTTTTAAGTAAGTCTTAAATACACTTTGATTATTTCCATTCTTGACATTATGCTCACTCAGGTATTTTGTACAGCAATCTGAAAGCAGAAAGGCAATTCCTTAGCAATACCAACAGATATATATTGATTTAACAAACACCTCTTCTTAAAGATGCACTTTCTTCTTCTCATGGAAGAGAAAATGTGAATTTAAACTGAATAAAGCCAAAAGCTAAAACACATTGTCTATAATGATTTCTTTGATGGAGCAAGCCCAGGTTCAAGTTCATTATCTTGGTATTTTCAGAGGAGCTTGCCTGCAGCTCTTAGGAACAACATTTAACTGAATTTTATATGTGAATTTTATATGTGAACATTAAAGAAACAGTAATGCACAGGTATAAAATAAGTGATCAAACTGAAAGTAAAGTGTACAGCTTTCTCCCTGTTAGTCTACACTGTTATTATCTTTTCAGAAGATGTCAAAATCTTTTCTTGGGAATTCTCATTTTTCATACATTTTGGAAGTAGGTACAATTACTTTAACAGCTCTCTATAGCACAGAGACATCTGTAGCAAAATCAGTTATTTACTTCAAAGCAAGAAGGTGTTGAAGGCAGAAACAAATGGCAGGCAGAAACCAAGGTGCAGAGACATTGCTATTTAACTCCTGGGTTTAGTGAAACCCATACAAAGAGTATATTATATAAATATGTGTATACAAAGGACAAAATACACTTACAGTCGTATATACTGCATAACCAGGCCAGAGTGATTAGAATTTTCTTTTCTATTCCTGACTGAAGTTTTCGTGCAAAACAAACTGGGATGCATATAAATACAGCCACTAAATCATTTCATTCAAGTCTGAGCCCTGGCTCAACTTTAAGCACAGCCCCTCGAGCTCTGAAAACTGGGACTTTGCGCACAAAAAATAGCCTGAAGTAGAAGCCCTTGCAATAGCCAGGGAAACACGCACCCTGAGACATATTCCCCAAGCCTGCAGTGCAGGCTCAGCCCAAAAGGTGGAGAAAGGTGAAAAATACACAGAGGGGAAGAAAAGGTACTGCACAGGAAGGAGAACTGCACTTGAAGGCACACAACTCCAAGGGCAGGGCCATAGAAATCTGCTTGGAAATTGGACACAAAAGTCATCACAGCCCTGCGGCTGCCATAATTTATGTCTCAAGCATTTACGTGCATCCTCCCCTTCTCCTCCTGCTCTTAAACTTTGCAGCTCTTCAAGAAAACAAAACAACCCCTCCTGCCCCCGTGTCAGAGCGGTCCCTCCCGGCGGCGGCGCAGCAGCGTGGCTAAGAGCATGGCAACGCTCCGCTCTACAACCGAGCTGCCGTGGGGTCTAAATCAAATAAAACCAAGCTAGGGAAAAAGACAAAAAAAAGTTTCTTCTGGGCTGAAATTCTGAACATTTTATAAGAGTCAAAGTTTTATGTTGGCAAAGGTTAAAGCGGCAGAACACTTTGCTTCAAGCAAGGAGCAAAAGCAGAGCAGCCGTGACTGCAGCGGGCACGCRGGGCTCAGCCAGCGCGCCAGCAGCGGGCGAGCTCAAAGCGCTGCCGACTCTCAGGCTGAAGGAAAGCTCTTGCAGAGGTGCAGCTGAACGGGGCTCTTCATAAGGATGCTCAGAGAGAAAAATGTTTTTTTAAAAAAAGAAAAATGCTAAGGGTTTTGGTTTTTTGTTTTTGTTTTTCTTTTGGTGGGATGGGAACAAGGTACTGGCTGGCATGCGTAAAGCAAGCATCTCCCCAGTTTTGCAGGATTTTTCATTGCGCCACGGCTCACAGGCAGATTTCTTCCTCCAGCCACCGGGAGAAGCATGGACTTCCAAACTCCTCAGCTTTGAAAGTGGCACAGAACACTTGCCGTACGACGCTCTGTACCTCTCCCCTGCTTTGCCACCATATGGATGGGAGAGGGACGGACCTACAAGCACAGAGCTCTGCACAGTGACTCTGAAAGACGCTGGATCAATCACATGAACATTTTGTAAAAGACTGAAAGAATGAAACCAAAACATTGTTCATGCTTGTTAAAATACTGCTTGAAGTAAAAAAATACCAATTTGTGTCTCTGTATGCAGTCATTAACAAAATCTTGCATAGAATTACTCATCCTTAGGCATCACTGTGACTTATAACTTAATTCACAGATCCAGTTTCTTTCCTCTCAGAGCCCCTTCCATTTCCCCGCCTATGTCCTCGAGACCTCCCTTCACACTCTTTCCATGGGGGGGACTGTTGGYGAACCACGTGCTTACACTCCCGTTTGCTGACTACCAGGGCTGTTGTGTCCCAGTTTCCCCTCCTCGGTCTGACTGAGCTGCTTCAAGTCCAGATCTTCCTCTCTTGGGGCTGCACCATTATTTTGATTACTGATACATCCTTTATAGATGTGCATTGTCCAAAAAAAAAAAAAAGATTTTGTGTTAAACTGAGGTAGGAGAGAGAACAGAAAAGACGACAGACAAATTGTATAATCATGCAGGGGCTTACGGAAATGAACATGTTCTGCGTAGTTTATGGCATTGGTTTTTACAGCTGAGCTGTACGTACACAGATACACTGAGGTATGCACGTTTGTCTGCATATGGGCAAGACAGGCTAAGCTGGCACCTCT
The DNA here is from genome assembly GCF_003343035.1 of Apteryx rowi. Lineage (NCBI taxonomy): Eukaryota > Metazoa > Chordata > Aves > Apterygiformes > Apterygidae > Apteryx > Apteryx rowi. The sequence continues at coordinate 9,312,584 of NW_020447196.1, read as the reverse complement.
TATTGTGAGTTTTCTCTTACTTGAACACTGATTGTTAACTGAACTTACACAAGTTTAACTAAAGTATATAATTTGCTGTGGCCTTTGAGTTGAACACCAACCCAGTGTTTTTTATTCTATCACTTCATAAACTGGTGTTTCAGATACTGAAACCGATAGGATAGTTCAGATAACCTGTATCTATGGTAATTTTCACCCCCAATGTTTAGGCCTCTTATGCTCTATGATACATTTACAGCATTTTCATCTCAATAACATTGTAATTAGGGAACAAAGGCACGCTCTTTCAACAGCAGTAGCAAAACACACTATTACCGCTTTTTACTGTGACTGAAAAAGGAAATGTATAAGATCTTGGACACAGACAGTAAATCAAGCTTAACCATAGCCTAATGACCAAGCAAGCAAAGCGGAAMACGTATATGCTGGCATCCTACCATGCACTGCCACACTTTTTCTCTTAAGAAACAGCCTTATTCTGTTCAGATTGTAGAACAGGCTTAGGCTTCAAGCTCCTACATATATAATAAGCTATCCGGTCAGTAGTGTTCTTCACTACTTTATAAGACTCTAATCATTAACTAGGCACAAAATTAACTTTTAATTTTTTTTTCCTGCTTTGCTCGCGCATTCCGGGTTCAGGTCCCAGTGCCACCGGTCGGGTGAGGAGGAACCGAGTCCTGACCTTCATGCTCCAGGGAGGCAAACCTGGGCAGCGGCTCCAATGACAGCACGCCGCTCGGCTGCGGCAGCRTTTGCTTCCCCCCCGCTTCACGGAGACAAAACATTGCTTTGGAGAAGCAAGCAATGGAATAGCTTTTCAACCACTAGTGTAAGAGAAGCGTTACTAGGGCACTGACGCAAAWAAGTCATATTCTCAGATTTCCAAAGGAAATAGCCTAAAGAAGATGGAAGCTGACAGCTCTGTTCGGCTTCTGGATTTCCAGGTACGAGGAAAACACAGCCCCAGTGATGCTGGAAAGCCTGGGTGCCGCTGCCCGCTGCGGTGCCCAGTGCTGGCCGAGGCAGGGAGGGCAYGCTGCGACGGCAAAGCCCGCAGGGTGCAGGGGCTGGAAACACCTCCAACGCCATCCAGAGCTGCAGCTAAGGGAACAGCTTTGTTTTGCAAGAGGAAAAAGCATTAGCTCTTATTCCAGTAACGGAGCAGCTCACGGTGCAGCAGCCCTAATGACAGTCATTGCAGCATCGATAAGAAGAGGCAAACAAATAAAAGTCACAGATGACATAAGAATTTTGGGACACAGCTCATGGTTCAGCGAGGCAGCCACACGGAATGACTAAGATAATATATTAACAGATTTGTACAGTACTAGATGCTGTTACAGGGACAGTAGAAACCAGCGCTGGCAAAGACGCTTTACAGAACTGAACGCACACTAAAGTGCTGCGAACATTGCTGGCAGCAAAGTTGCTCCTAGCAAGATCATAACAGAGGTTTATTCCTCCCTTATCAGATTTGCTTTCCAAGTTTCTTGAAGCAGAAACTTGCACTGGCACACAGAAGTCACATCATCTTTAAAAACCTAGAGCTGTTTGGTAAGTTCTCTTCTGCAAAAAGATAGGATTTTAACAGATATTCTTCTGTCCCTAAGCCTCGACTAGAGGCGACTGCACCGATTTGTCATACAGGCAAACGACCTCGCCCCCTCAAGGTGAACACTGGGTATTCTCTCCATGCTAGGGCGTAAAGCAGAAATATGTTCTTATTTGCCCTCCCAACCCCTGTCAAAAAAAGGGGGGGGGGAAATCAAAAAACAGCATGCATGACAGATGATAACCTCACCAACTGTACCTCTTGTTTCCATTGATTATTCTTCTAGTATCCTAACTGGACTAAATGATTTGACACCGAAACATTTGCTTAGTCTATCAACTCAGCACAATGAAAAACAGTAATAAAATCCCATAAATTACACAAATACTTACTTAAGGCTGTTTCTAAAACTTCTAAATCTGTCTAATCCTTGATAAATACTTCCAAACTCTTCTATGTCTCTCTGAAGCAGAAATGGCAAGTATTAAACTAGAACCTTCAGTAACACAGTGTTAATCACTGATGGAAAGCAGTAAAACAAATCTGGCTTTTTCCCCTTCTGCATGTATTTGTTCTGATACAGCACATTTCTGCGCTAATGTTCAAACAGCAGTGTTTTGCCTGCAGAGCTAAGTATCCTCATTATGATGTTCAAAAAAAGAAAGTTCCCTTTTTTGTTATTAAAAAAGAGCATAATTCCTCAAGAACTACTGAAATGCTTTCTTTTATCTCCCCTCTGCTAAAAAGTGTAAAGTGGAGATAAATGCAAAATTTGGCTGGAAACATGGCTTATTTTTCAAACTGGAGCAATTGCTAATCAGACTTCTAAATCTGGATGAAAGCAAAAGAGGAAAGAAAGAAGGAATGGGGCACAAGGAGGAGAATATGAATGCGACTGAGAGCAGATGCGAGGAAAAACTTTTTTCCTCACCATTAAATAACAACAATAAAATAAAACAGAAGTAAAACATGTACACTATAACTGAGGACAATGTTAGTGTGGTTTGAAAGTCAGTAAAGAGTAATTGTACATGCTTTCATTAATATGTTCCACTAGGATTTCTCTGTGAGCTAGGAACTGCTCACTAGTTTTGCATAATAAAGCCAACCTGAGATCAGACACAACAAAACTCCATTATTCCCTCATGTATTTCAGTGAAAGAAGTCAGAAAGTGCTCTTTGGAATTACTATCATGATCAGCATAGAAGGATTTACAGATGCAATAAAGCTAAAAGAAAGCAAGAGTGACACCATCTCTTTTTTTCTCCCTTCCTAGAATAACTCTAATTTTTGGACTTATGAAGATTAGTGGTGTGGAGCCCAGACCGGAACCAAGCCTTTTATTGGGTATTTTTATTCAGGATTCCATCAGATTTGCTAAATTCTTGGGATATGGTTGATATGCATTAAAAAAATGGAGATAAATAAGCTGATATTGCTCCAAGGAAACTTGCATAAAATTTTTCAAGTCCAAGTTAAAATTTACTTATGCATTAGATGCCCAAAGGGTCTTCTGATGTTAAAAACTACCTGGAAGGGTAACTGCTTGAAACCGTTTTATACTGTGCCCAAATCAGCATTCCTATTACCTAATTTGACCATGCTACCCATAGCAACATAACTGCCTCCACATTTACACCTACTCTGCCTCACATTCCTTTTTTTTTTTTTTTTTGAAAACCAAAAGCTCCACCACAAGTTACAAGTTTCCAATGTCCAAAGTGACTAGTTCTCAGGAGAGAGGCCTCCAGGTATACCCACTTCTAGGTATCTAGGTCTCTTCCATCACTTGGCTCTTAAGAACTAAGCCGTGATGACAAAAGACATACGCAAACCAAGTACACATCCCAAGGCACCTTTCCCATTTCTCCAACATGGTACTTTAGCAACTTGGGAAGAGAAGCAATTCTGTTTATACCTTGGCTCCTGATAATAAAGGGCTATTTCCTACCATGGTAAAGGAGAGATTTCTTTCTTTAATCTCCTACTGTTGAAGCAAGCAATGTCACCTTAAGATGTCAGGTGGAATTTATTTCCCTAAGCTAACAGTACTCATTTCCTTACCCTGTTGTTCCTTTAAGCTTTCAGAGCCTATGCACAGATTTCTCCGAAACGTAGCTCATTTTGAATTTGAACATAGGGAGAGAAGGGAAGAGGAGGAATAGACAAACTTATCTCCCCAGAAAATCTTTATAGAAGTATGTGTCCCTGAAAAAGAAAGGCTTTATGGTAATAATTTCATTCAATATGCCTTTTCAAACATTTGAATAATGGCTTTACAGAATGTCTTCTTGATACCAACTGGACTTTACTTTATRACTAATAAAACCTTCTTACAGAGCTTTGTTACTTACGTCTAGAAACCACAAAGTGTCCTTTACAAATAAGAACCTTAGTTAATTATACATAGTAAATAACCTGAGCTTTCAAGCCTCCCCATATATCATTTCTCTAAATATTAATCACAGCTTTAAACTGCCTAACAAGCTCCTAAAAGCATGACATTACCAGTGAGAACCCCCTCTAAAAAGTCTCCAACTATGCATCATAACTCCTTTCAAAGAAAGGGTTGATTAAAACTTCCCGGCACGAGCTGTCCGTGGTCACATGCTGTCTCTTCGTTTTCCGGGGCAAACGAGCCATTTAAAGGCCAGCGCACCGTTATGGGGACGGGACGGTTTCCAGGCCCTGCATACATTTGCCTGGAGCYCAGGAGACCCCGCAAGCGTGGCAGGAGGAGCCGCATAACCTCACAACTCCTCTTTCTTAATTAGGACTTGAAACAATAGGTGGGGGAAGAAAAAAGAAAAAAAAAGAAAAAAAACACAGGACCAACCACTATTATGTATTAGCTTTCATTTCTGTGCATTGATTGAGCTTATGTTGTTTTATGTGCGCGATGAAAGGGCAAATCAAAACCCATTTCTCTTTCTTGTCAATTCTCTTCCTCTTTTTCAACTATTTATCTTTGTATTGTATTGCAGCAACAGATGGCACATTAAAAATGAATTCACTTTTTGGGAACTATATACTGTGCAGCTTATTCGTACCATCTAAAATGACTATGTAATTAAATTTCTGCTGGCAAGGTGCCTATAAAATATAGTAGCATGATGCCCACTTATTAAGGAACAAGAAATTTTATAATAGAAGCACTCAGGGAAGAACACAAGTGTTTCTGGCCAAGAAACATTTCTGGCCTGAACCTTTCCATATTATAACTGAACTGCTGGCCTAGTTAAAAAATAAGTATACACAGGTATATATATTGCTCAGTTTATTTTCCTCTCTGATTGTCTTAGAGGAACTGGTACATTCAACTGTTTTCTACATTTATTTGCTCCAAAATATTTACAAACAAGTCTCTGAGAAGGAATCAGTAGATACTATTAGCATTATTTAAATAATAATTCCCAATAAATTCAAATAAATTATGTCACTGGTAGGTCAATTTACATGGAACACTATCAAAGTGCTTAGAGGAAATAATCTCCCAGTCACATGAAAAAAGAAAAAGTTTAGAATTGTAGGTTCACAGTATTTTTTAACCGTACTCGGAAAGTCACATTTTATGAACAACCAGCCAGGGTAACCCAAGGGTAACAAACTTTCCTCCTCAGCTTTAACGGGTGTTTGCCACGTAACTAGAGAAGAAGGGGTTAAACGCCTTCACAGCAGAGCCCCTAATTTGGTGGCAATCAATCAGCTCGGCTGGGAGACTCACGTGAACACCAGCGTGGCACACCCCGAAGCGGCAGGAGACGTCCTCCTCTCCCGGGCTCGCCGCCCCAAGCGCTCACGCCGACCGCCAGCCCCGGGCTGCGGGAAGAGGGAAAGGGCCCGCGTAGGAGGAGGGGCAGGTCGCAGTTACGCTGTCTTTTTATTAATCATCTTTACAGGAAGGGAAAGGAATATTAAGTCGCAATTCGTATAAAGTTTAGTCAGTATTTTTCGAGTCTGGTTACCTGCTTTCAGATCCTGAAGCGTCTTTTGGATGCTTGAATAAAAACCAAAACCACTCTTCAGCAGAGCAGTTACCCACAAATCGCAGAGAAAAGGGCAATACATAATCACGTGATCAAACAGCGCCTGAGAATGAATACGTACACCCGGACACAGGGACAGCTGTGCAACCTCTATTTTCCATTTTCTTATAGATACCTCACTTCGTTACTTTAACCTTTCTTTAATACAGAAAAACTTTTGTGGGGAATTTACGCTTTAATAGAAATCAGGYGCCACAGCTCCTTCCCTTTTTGCTCAGGCCAAGCACGCCAAAGCTAAGCACTGTCTTCACCCACCTTAAAATGGTCCATTAAAAAGGACAGRGCTAATCATCTCTGAGAAAAGGGAATGTCTGGTTTTCTTCCCCCAAGGTGGTTAAAAAAATAAAATAAACAAACTACATATATACCCGCTCCACAGTGTTTAGAATATTGGGCTATAAGTTATTTTTAAAAGTGTTGTTGTTAAAAAATTTACTGCGCCTACGTGAAAGACGATATTTAAACTGTCGTAACTTGGCCCAGTMAAAACCAATTTGCAGGAGGGCCCTGAAAGACAAATACACGTGTGCAAGAGACAGGGCTGCTAACGCTTTCAAACACCCTCAGCGCAAAGCCTGACAGATCCTTTCTCAAAATAAATACGCTGGAGAGCAAACAGGTACCGCCGCGGAGCCGGGCCTCACGCGGCAGCGCCGCTCCCCTCTGCCGCCCCTCATCGCGGCTCCGGCGGTGCGCCGAGCGAGCCTGGGCGTTTAGGGGAAATCAGGATGGATTTAGTTTAGAATTAAGTAGATCCCCGTGACGGGAAATATTAAGAGATGATGGATGTCTGACAAAGATTTAAATAATAAAAAAAATCTACTCCCATTTCCGAAAGCAGCTCTGTAAAGCTAGATTTATGAAGCTGAACTTTAAACTGAAAAAGAACATATTTTCTAGGCTTTATGTATTAGCAATATTGCATTTAATTTAGAGATTAAATAAGTGCTGTAGTCTGAGGCAGCCGGTGAGAGCCGAGATCCTGCGTGTAGGCAGGCTTGCAGTTTTGAAGCTATGAAATATGTCTCCTGTTTTGACACTATTGTAATAGCATAGTTGTTCACTTGCCTTGTTTCCATGGGGTTTATGGTCCATAAAGTTTAATAACAATCTTAACAGCTGAACAGTGAGCAGACATCTCTGGGAGGTTGCTGTACGAAACAGGATCTGAATTTTATCTGGGTAATTTTTAGTGGCAGCACATGCCCTTTTCTCACCACCGTCCACACACACCCACGCTGTTAAAGGAGGCACGAAACGGTGGTCACTGGCTCACCTTGGAACAGAGAGCACACCGTCCTCCCAGGAATACCGCTTACAGCACCAGCTCAGGTTAAGAAATCATGGGATTTCAAAAACAGAAGAGGCTTGACTAGGAGGTCCTATGGCAGAAACATCCAGGAGCACCTACACATAGCAGCRCTTTTCTTCCATCTGGGTTGGTACAAAAAAATAAATGCCTCAGGGTGCAGGAAGACTTTCTGCTCCTCAAGGTGTAGACCCTCCTCTTCTTCCACCCCTTCTCCAGTCTCATGTGACTAGCAAACCTCAGCAAGTTAGGAAAGCTTCAGGTCCTTGCAAAATTGGCTCCTAACTTGAACCTCAGCTAATTATGCTCCACAAAAGTAAACACAGAGGGCTCATTTGAAGATGGGGCAGGTCCTATTCCCCCTCCCCCTGGAGAAAACAAAAAACTCAAAGCTACTATATTCAAGTCCATAAGTATCTTTTCAGAAAGGACATAGGYCTGTATCTGGTTTATCTTCAGAGGTAGCCCAAAGCAGGCAGAAAAACAGCTAAAACAGACCACACAAGGTTGCTCTTTACAGAGGAAGTTCCCTAAAACCTGCAGCACACCCCAAACCTCCTTCACTCATTCAGTCCAGTCTTCAGCTGAGGACAATCTGGTGGGAATTGCTGCACCTACCTCATTGTTGGCTACTACTGTTTCTCTACTACCATGAAAAGACAGATATAGAAGCTAGCAAACCTGAGAGTACTTTAACTAATGTGGGGGATGCACCTGCATCTTGTCTGGCATTAGGATCAGCAGATTACCCACCGGTGAGCAGCTCTGCTGGCTTTGCCTAGCTCTGCTCTGGGCGTCTTGGGTTATGCCCTGAGTAGAGGGGATCTGATTTACAGACTGGGTTTCCCTCAGTATGCACAAGGCAAAGTGACTGAATTATAATCAGAATCAGAAGCTAAATTTTGCATATAAATCTGTAACACTGGTTAAACTTTAACCTGAGATCTCTTTTTATGCAGGTTGCTGGAAAATATTAAACTATGTCAATAATTGATCAAATGAACACTCCCAGGAAGCCAGAGGAAAGCCCATTCTTCCCCGTTCCTTGACTTTTCCTTTAATTTTGATTAATTTGTGACCACCTTGGACCACAGTCTCCCATGTTGAAGAGCTAGGTTGATTTAAACCAACCAAAGACAAGGTCCTCTGTCTACCGGTAATTCTTCACCAGCTATACCACCATTTTCCTAATTTTTATGTGTTGTTTAAAAAAAGAAGTGAAAGGGAACATTCAACTTTCAAACCTGGATTTGCATAACTATTTGTAAGAGAGAACTCTATGCAAGTACAGAATACTAAATGAATTCTTCCCCCTTTTTAAATAATTGAATAGATTTCAACTTGATTGTGTCTCTTTAACATTTCACTAGATCAKTTTTTTCAATGAATTTGACACATCAAGTAATATCAGAGTAAATCTACCTAAAATATTTACAATTACTTGCAAGATATTTTCACATGAACCAGTAAATTGAAACTTCCTCTCAGAGGAGAGACATAAAAAAGTCATTTTTATGGTAGTTATTGTAATTTTAATAGGCAATTTCATAGGTAAACAGAAGTGCTTGATCTCCATTCACTACTGTATAACAGGCTGTGTTGCATATCTAATGGAATCACATGGATTTGTGTACAAAATGAACAAGAATTATAAATGGCTCCTTCTGTGATTTACAGTATACAGTTTTATGTACCTCAGCTACAGTGCCTAGGAAGAAAACACAACACATATTTATGTTGTAGAAATAGGCAGCCTACTTCCTTTGGGAATAAAAATTTAAGAAGAAAATACTTCAGGTTGGCATTAAAGCAGATGTTTAGCAGAAGGTGCTGTGCACATGTTTTCAGAGTAGCCTCCATCCAAGCTGGTTCATTGAAATGTATGCATGCTCAAAAGATCTGAATTTGTGTGGGCAAATGACACTTTCATGACCGGAGTAGATTAATAGAGTAATAGATGTAAAGGCTGGAAGGGATCATTATGATCATCTAGTATGACCTTCTGTTTAACAGAATTTAGCCAAGGGATGCCCACATCAAGCCCATGACTCGTAACTCCTGGCTGAGCTACAATGTACCTTTTGGAAAGGCATTCAGTCTTGATTTAAAGACTTCAAGTGATGGAGAAGTCACTGTATTCCTAGGTAAACTGTTACAGTGCTTAATTACACCACTGTTTCTTTTCCTTTTTCCTTCTTTCCTTTTTTTATTTTTAATTAAAGCAAAGGGTCTTACTAMAACAATTTGCCCTCTTTTGGGTTCCAGACACTGGGTCTTCTTCTATTTCTACCTACTAGATTAAAAGTTCTCTCTGTCCCTCTTCTATYAGAAATTTTCTCAAAATACAGATTCTTTTGGATTTGTATAAAGGCATATCTTCATTGGTTCATGAAGACAGCGCATCTTTATTCTCTCATTATTGGACAGAAGTTTAGAAAACTTCTAATCATTCTTATAGGTCTTTTCTGAACTCTCCAAAACCTTCACATGCAGACACCAACGCTAATACCAATATTCAAATAATGTTTAAATGACAGTGGTAATAACATTTCTAATAATGCAGGGATCCCACTTGGAGAAGAAAAAAAAAACCTATTAGCCACTTGGTCTTTCTCTTTCTCTCATACCTACTCACACAAATATCCTTCAAACAAAAGGATGAAATAAAAAATGACCCAAATATGCTAAATTTAGTCAGGTTGGAAGACATGAGGATAGTCAAACAGTTTAGCACAGAATAGACGTTGCTTTTCTGCCAAGGTATGTTTGATGCAACAATTCATGTGGAATAGGTAACTCTGTACTCATCTACATCCTGCCACCTGACTTGGGTCCTGGGCAGGTCAGAGAAGCCTTTGGGTGTTTAATGTGCTATACCCTTCTGACCTTGGCATGTGTGCAAGTGGGCTAGAATGGTGCAGGTCCTGCTCCAGAGCATCTGAAAACTTGGTGCACCACAGAAATCCTCAGCTGCTTGTCAGAAGAGCTTTGTGGAAAGAGAGATGAGGTTCTGGCCCTGTTGCTCTGCTATACTTGGCYGTAACTCAGTTTCTCACAAATAGCAATTTTGGCATGTTCTTTTCCTCTTGTGCAATTGTGATACATGCAGTGGGAATAATCAATTATCATGCTATTACAASACAAATCTCAGTGTGTTTGTTTATATACACAGAACTAAAAATGAGGGTTGCTTCTCTCATTGCACTTTCAATAGGCTACAATCTAATATATTTACATTGATTAGTAATGAACCACTGAACATATGAGACAACTCATGGAGTAGCTGGTTGCCATTATGAACAGGGTTACMGGATTCCTTTTGTAAAATTAAAGCTCAGATACATGTAGTTAGAATCACTCTCAAACATTTTAGGCATGTATTGCAATAAAACTGAGAATGTGGGTTTGGAGGTATGTCCACAAATGCTGTTTTCACTTCAGATGTGATTATATACCTCTTTGGACAACACAACAATTATATAATGCAAATACTATTGCCCTCTCTGTCRTATTAGATTCTACTTTTAGATTCCACTAATATTCTAGGGGGGAAGTTAAAAATCAAACGGGGAAACAAGAGGCATACAAGTTGGGGAAAAAARAAGAGGCTTATTTTCATTCTGAGAAGACAGTGGGTGGGAAAATATATTTCTGCTAAGAAATCGAGCAGTCATTTTCACTGAGAAGGAAATACTGAGTTGCTTTGTCCTAAGGTCTCGGTGGAGCAAAGCCTGATGGTTTAACCATGGCATATGGGTTGCAGCCCAAGAGAGCTACAGAGAAAATTTGGAGGCTTGTGTCAAATTTTCTGCTCTCTCTCTAGCTTTGGCCTGGGCCTCGGCAGCAGTCCCCGGGGGCGGAATGATGTACTGCAATATAACAAGCTGCCTGACGTTTTGAAATGCCTTAACCCCAGCTTTCCCTCCACCTCTTAGCCCTCGCAGCCTCTTCCCTCCCCACGTGGAGCGGCACGATGCATAGTTTCAGACTTCACTCTAAAGAAAAAAACTTGTCATATCTTTGTCCTTGAGCTACTTAATCAGCAATGACTCTTTGCTTCGTTAATAAAATTTTCAGTAATATAGTGTGAAATGCCCATTACTGTATCGAAGGCAGGGTATAGAAACGTCTTAAGGTCCCACACTCACCCACGTACCGTTTCTGAGCGGTCTTGGGACTGTTTTCTAGTTTTTTTTCTCATCAGAGGTGGGAGGCTGGGTGGAAGACGAAGAAAAAGGGAGAGCACTGTTTTCTGTAACCTAAGAAAATGCAAGCTCCTGATAGAAAGTAAAGCATCCCGAATTACTAAAAAAAAAGCATTAGAAGCACAAATGTGAATGTCTGAAGCCAAACCAATGCAAATGAGAAAGAAGAAAAGTATCTCATGCTTCCAATGACTTTCAGATTTATAACTGGTAGTAGATATCCAAACTCTTAAAAACACTGCAGTAATTATATAACCAAACCAAAGTCTTTTTTTATCCTGCTAAATGGAAAATGCTGAAGAACCGGAAGTGTTATTAATTTAAAAGCTCTAAAATGTTATGGGCTTTAACTCCAGTAGCTCAAGTCAAATTCTTCCCTTTTTCTAAAAAGTCAAAACATCTAGGAATTGAACATAGCTTCTCTCATACATTATCTCCCTAATGACTTTGACCTATTAATAAGTGGAATCTATCAACTATACTCTCTCATACAGTATTTTGTCAATCGTAATATGCCTCAATGGGGTCACCATTACAAATCTGCCAATTAATTCAGTATTTAGGACACTGTTACCATCAAATATACTATATATCATGCTATTTCTCATTATAAATATAGAAATGCTGTAAATTACAAGGTGAGATTAGTATTTCCTGAAATAATAAGTGATGCCTTTTAATGATAATCATTATATACTTTGGGTTTTCTCTCCTTCAACAGGGTTCTTCTACAGCAGAATCCTTTGAAGGGAAAACAATCTGGATGTCATACCGAATACTAAAAAGATATCCCTTCAACAGCCTCATGCTTTTTACCCTGCATTTCTATATTAAATCACAGAGCATATTTATTTGTAGCAGAATGAACYGAGTGAACCATACGTTGTTAATGCTTATGTGCCCCAAATATTATTTATTATTTTAAGAAAGTCAACTGAAGAATTTTTTCAATCTTTTAACTATGTGTCTTATTAAAAATCAGAATCAGATTTAAAAATATTACGTTAAACTGACTGCATGTTTCTGTATTACAGCCGAAAAAAACTCTTTTGCTTACCCAAAACATAGCTCTTGCCCAAAATGATTAATTGTGGCTTTCTGGTCAATAAAACACTAAATAAAATGAAGGATGGGAACCTAATGTGGCTGAAAGTCTCTAATGACATTTATTTATTTATTTCCTTCTTTAAAAAAAATTGGTTTTGATTAAAATATGATTTTATTTAATATCCCATGGATAAAAAAACATTAAAGCTATTAGCATTAAGTTAGCATGATTGCAATGAATAATGTGGAAAGTACCTCTAATAGAGTTGTAGCAGTGGTTTCATTTATTCTAGATGAAAAATGACATTTATCAAACATCTGATCTGATGGGCTATATATTTATGGAGAAACAAAAGAGAAGAGATTAACTGGCAAGAAAATCCATTTTGATTAGGCTATTTAATGTTCTGTGTATGTGTTACAAATAACCCTATTCCCAGGTGGATTCCTTTGTACTAGATTTCTTTAATAATTATTTTTATTTAGCATTAAGATCATGCGACCTGTGAACATAACCTTTTAAAATGCTTAGACAAAAATCAAAGTTAGAGAGGTGGTTTTTTTTCTTTACTTTTCCTCTGTAAAAAAAGTTGTATTGCTATAGGGGACATATAAAATGTTTGTTAAATTCAGATTCTATAGGCTTTAAACACATCTTTTTCAATATTATTGTTTTAGGGAATCGACTGATACATTTCTGAATGACGTTTCATTTGGAATTGCAACTGCTTCTCTAGCCGAAGCATCTGTGTGCTTAACATATGGACTGGAAACCTTCCACTACAATGACTGTGCTCTGCCAAAAAGCCAGAGAGAGGAAAATGCTCTGATATAAATATAAGCTGATATCCAAGTTCTTCACAGGTTTTGAATCTTAAACCAGTTACCTAAAGGAGAGTTTATTATTGCTGTGGTTTTGTTYGAAACAAAAAATAAAACAAAACCCACCCAGAAAACCTGCAGAAACAGGCCTTGTATATTGCAAATCTCCGTTTTGGCAACCCAGAGAGGGAATATAAGCTAAAAGGCCTGAATTTAACAAACCTAATTATCAAGGCTTAATTAGTACCAAGGGTAAAGCTTCATGGAACACCTGCAGACTTAATTTATGTCCTGACAGAGAGGAACAAGTGTTAATGGGCTGTATTTATGTTAATACCTGAACCTTAGAGAGCCAGTGGGATAAAACAGACTATGCACTAGTTTTCTGTTTCAAGCTACAGAACAAACAGAAAAGATTTTAATCTTAATATTAGTTTGCACACAACTCCATGGGGAAAGTATAGATCTATKTAAACTTTAAAATTGGAGATGCAGAATCCCAAAGTTAAGGAAAAAAAAGGAAAGAAAGTCAAAAGTAGTGTCAATGCAGAAAATACCAAACCAAAAAGCAGCGGTGGCCATTTTCTAAGCACACTGCAAACAGCTACTGGTCTTCCTAATCCTCTTACTTTCTACCACTGACGCTTTCCAGGGCATGAGCTTAGGTCTTCATGTGTCTGACGCTTAATACAATGTGTCACTATAGTCACAGGAGACGGAAAGAAAGGCTTCCTCCTGCAAACGCGGTACGGAGAGCAGTGCCCCTGCATTTACAGCCTCATGTTCCCGATTGCCTTTGGGCTTTGGGCACCTCTGCCGAGGSGGAGCCCCCGGGACTGGCGCCCTGTGACCTTGCTCAGAGCTCCTGGCCACYGGCTGATCGGCGGCCGTGCGGTACCACCACTCGTCGTCCAAGTTTGGTGGTGGGTGGGTACAGGGCATTACACATCCCTGCTGTTCCTCTCTCCATATGGAGTAAGTTACCTTCAAGTTAGGGTTTTCTTTTTAAGTAGGAATAAATAATTTGCATTTTTTTCTCACTCAAGTTACAATTTTTTTGTAGCAAGACTGGTTCATCTTCACTTCTGGCAGTGCAAGGATCATGACTAATCAGAAAAATGCAGTGTTTAAACAGTGCTTTTCTGCCCTTCTGTGGTTCCTCTGGTAGTTGGCCACACATACTGTTTCGGAAAGACTCATTCTTTGGGAGTATGTCAGTGAGGATAGCATTATAACCTCAGAATTACACCCAGACACAGGTGAAGGTACATTATTATATATATCTCTCACCTACTCTGGCTTAATATCAGATTCCACTAGTATTTTCAGCTCTGAAATTGCTCAGGTTGCAGAATGAAGAGGCATAAACCCATCGTTTGCTGGCCTACAGATCTATATATTATCCTTTGGTTGGTTCCCATTTTCACAGGTAATAAGGGCAAAGAAGTCATCTCTAAGATAATAGTCTCTGGTTCTCACAAAAGGCCACAGAATGTCACCAACTTGCTGCATCCAGCTTGGGGCTTCCCACCCTCCACAGGGTTTCAAAAGGTCTGTTTGCAGTCCTAAAACTGAACAAACCATTGCCTTTACTATTAAAAATAGTCTGTTCTCAGTGCATGTGTAGCTTAAGCTTCTAGTACTGGATCATATTCCACTTTTTTGAGCTGAAAGAGCAGTTCTTCAGAAATCTGCCCTGGTAGGCACWTACTGATGGTGATCTGATCACCTCCTAACAGTATTTCTGGTAAGTTAAATAGATTGAGAGTTGTACATTTCTTCCTTCACAACAGCTTTTCCCACCTTATGTCATTCCTGCATCTACTTTCTGAATCCTCTTCAACTTCCTCATTGATGGGATCTTCTTTCTACCATATGTAAATATAACACTGTTTCTTTACTCTTCCTTGAAATGTTTGTAGCCATAACTGAAGATTTACTGTGTCGATTTAAATACAAATATAACCATTCTTTTACACTATTTAAAGCACGTATTTATCACTTTACCAAAATGTGTTCTCTACTGCTTTACAGGACCCCTTGCTCTGTGCAGGGCTGAATTCAACATTCCAACAAATAAATTCATTCTCTTAACTCTTCTTTTACTTCTGTTCACAAATCATCAGCAAACTGAACATTAAGTTCTCAGACTCACTTGATTAGATTTGTTCACAAATTTTTCAATTAACTGAACCTGCAAGTCTTTGCAAGTATTTACAGTTCACTCTGTCTATTTAGTTAAATCAGTCATGCAGTATTCCTTGTCCTTTCAGATCAGACAAATTATATGACTAATCAATAAGCTTGAATTATGTCATATGAAAACTGAATACACAATTTGAAACTGCATTAAACAATACTCAAGCTTCATTTTTGTTCCTCTGTGAGTATTCAAACTAATGAGCTTAGTTCCTCAAATGCTCATAGGAAGCAAGTACGAAAGAGTAGAAAATGAAGTCAAATCAAAATTCTCTGTTTCATACAAATATTATAGGAAATGCTTCTATTTTTCATTCACTTCTAATTCTGCATGACACATATGAACAAACAGTGTTTTTTGTGTGTATAACAAACTAAAACCTGTCTCCACCATACATCAGGAGAAGCCCTGGATGTACAGTTAGGCGCTTGGACTGCTGAAGGAGGCTGTGGCAGGGAGCAGGCCAACTCCCTATGCGCTCCCTCCTCCTCCTCCCAGCGTCCCCACCACGAGGACCACAGGGGCTTGGCCATGGCTGGGTGATGGGGACCCATCCCAGGAGCAGATGGCAAAGGAGACCCTTCCTCGAGGGATACCTCCACCATACGACACCTCTGGGCAAGAGTGAGGGATGTGGTGTCTCAGCAGGCTCAAGGTGCCCCGCTTCGGGGCTGCAACGAGGTGCTGGTGCACGTTGGCATCGGCACTCCCTTTGCAAGTGCCGTTTTGGGACTGGGGAGACTCTCCCCCCCATTTTCTCAGACCATCCAGCTGCGTCGATGCCACTGCGAGGCCAGGGACATGGTACAAGCCAGGAGTAAGTGGCTCCGCGGCACAGCAGCAGGTCAGTGGCAATCCGCCCTCTTCCTCTTTTAGCTACAGGTCTGACTCTGCCCTAAAGCCCCGAACAGTTTCACTGCCAGTCGTTCTTCATAAGTACACCAGGCTCTGGTCTCTACAACGGCTCAAGACAGATGTTACAGTTTTAATGGGGATGATCTGTTCACAAGAATTCAAGCTAATTTAAAGACATATATCTTAGATAAGGTGGCACGGATAGTTCCAGTTAGTGTCCTCTACCTCCGTCCCTGCCACCTCCCTTAGGGAAATACCGTTACAGGAATTTTTAAACTTTTTGTTCTTTTTCCCCCCCCTTCCTATTTCATAATCCTCTTTAAAATATTGACATTAATGCTTCTCCCGCTCCTGCTTTCTTCTGGCAAGAGCTGTCAATCCCACCATGACCAGTGCCTCCTTCTCTGCACTTCAGAGGTGTACGAGCCATCCAGGCTGGCCGGTGCCTGCTCTTCATTACGGTCCTGGGCATTAGCACAAATGTCATCAAGGATGTTTGCACAGCTGTGAAAACAGGGGCTGCTGCAGGGCTGTGTTTTAGTGTTGGCAGCTGGAAAGTGTGGCAGACACACATGACAACCAGTAGAGATTTGCAATATCTTGTAGGAGCCCCGGTGACACAGCCTCTATCTTGGGCACCTTCTGTCAAGGACAAACTTCTCGAAACTGCATCAAGCACGGCTTGAAGCCAAACCCTCCAGGACAGACAGMGTGGACGACACTGGAGAGGACTTCCACACACTCTTGGTCCCTCAACTTGGAGTCCCTCAACCTGTTCAAGGACAACCCACCTACGAAGAGAGTCGCGCCCGGCGGTGGGGAAGCTGCCTCGTGGTATGAGAGCGAAGGCTGCTGGTTTGAGTTATGGGAGGAAACGCAAGTGGGTATCCTCGGTGCCGGGGGCACATCACTCCCACTCGTGCCTTGGCGTGCCTCTGAAAGCATCTGCTGCATTTCTGAGTTTGGAAATTTTTGGAAATGCTCAGCAAGCATCTCACTGACAACAGGGATGAAACTCTGGTCTTGAGATAGCCTTGGCTCTCTGTGGCTTGTTTTYCCCACATGGAGAACAGGAATAATAACGCCTGCTACTCAGGGCAATAATGAGGGGTTATCAGCTAATTTCATGGGGGGCAGGGGGGGACGACTAAATAACTGCGTGTTGAATGTAAAAATTAATATTAATGGTAACAGTAAAATGCTTGCTCTCTAGAGTCTCAAACTTTACAACCGGTCACTTCCTAAACAAGCACACAACTGAGATTTCATTAAAAAAAGAGACAATACAAATAATAAAAGTCACTTCACAGACTTTGTTTGCTATTTTTATAATGCAGCTTAAAATCTCTTTTAAGAAATTTTTTATCTCTGGCAAATTTATCAGACCTTAAAACGTGGTTTTCAAAACCGGATATTACACATTAACACCAATCTAATATGTACAATCATTATGGAAACAATTCAAGCAAATCATATTGATTTTTTTTGGCAAMCAGCAATAATATTGACGCATAACACGCAATGTTCTCACACACATACATATATGCATATGTGTTCTCGTAAATCAACGCTGCCACAGTATTACGGGAAGAATATGGTTGAGGCCACAGTGTTGATAGGCGTAGGATTTTGCAATTCACATATGCTTTCATTTTGGTCACGTAACCATGTTTCAGAACAATATGCTTTTTGTATATTTTGTAAAACTAGCTGTAAGATAGACGATAAACGGAAATAACCCATTAATCAGATAGATTGTCAATGAAAATTCTGAGAATTAAATTACAATCCTGGACAAATTTAGTCATCAATTTCTCAAAACATCTTTGGCATGGAAAGCCGGAGATCTTTGTGAGGTCTACAGGGTTGATTTCATAAGTTTCTTAAAAGCAGAAACAACACTTGTCATACACAGTTTCAATCAGACATATTTTTTTTCTCTTTTCTAATTTCATTTCATCCTACTTTAATATGGCCTTTTCTACCTCCCTCAGATCTTCCCACAGAATCACTCAGGCAGAAGAAACACTTGAGTAGGTTGTGCAACCAAGATGCCTAAGCTGGTCCCTGGACACATTAACCAATTTGTTGCGGGGAAAAAAAAAGAAGAGCTTTCAGATTGTGCTGAAGATTAACATTAACCCAAACTGTATAACAGACAGCTGTCTTCAAACCCATGTATTACCTCCTACTAAATATGGTGAGCCCAATGAAGAATAGGAAAAAAAAAACCAACCCAAAATGGTTCCTAAAATTTTATTTTCCACTTTTGCTAACATCAGTGAAAATGAATGGCCGTTTTGCTTCAGTAGTTGCATTTCTTTTAGGGTCATCTTTTGCTCAGCAGGAATGGACAAGGATGAACTGGGATTTATAGGGCTTTTAATTTTTATTCTTTAATGTTTCTATTTTCTTGTTCAAATATATTTTTATTTAATGTTTTGAAATATAGCTTTCCAGTTCAACTTCATTTTAGTTTCCCAGAGTAAATGCATTTTATATGTTGGGGGGAAAGGAAATAAAAAAGAAAGAAAAGTGAAATTTTTCATATTTCAGACAAGTGCAAAATCTTTACCTAACTTGAAATATTTTCCATGCTTGCCTAAAAATCCATAAAATGAGCAACTGCTCATCAACCTAAGAGTTATTTATGCGAAATCTCCTGCACTCAAGTCAGGGCCAATGCACGACTGAAGATTTCTAACCATTTGTTAAATTTCCCACTCTGCAAGTGCCAAAGGATTGAAGAGTAAAAATGAGAGAGCAAAGACGAGGTTCCAAGTCACTAAACTGCAGAGATGTTGCAATCCTTTTTGGAGGGAGACACTGTAGCTGTGCTGCAGCAAGGAGAAATCTCTATTGGCTTTACAGCCAGCACAGGATGTCAGGCTTTTAGCAGAAAGAAAATGGGCAAAGAGAAGTGCACAAGAAGAGAAAAAAGAATAAACAGCTCTAAGAACAGACCACGGACTTTTACACTGGTACCATTCAACTACATGTAATTAAACATCAGCTGTTGCATTTACCTTGTGCAGAGTCTATAGGCTTTGATATATACTTTAACAAAACAGGCTCCAATGAATAAGATATAAAAACTTTAGCTACTGGAGTAAACATACAGACAGTGTCTTCTGATGCACGTAACAGTGCTTAGTTAGACTGAAACTCTGACTAATCAGATTTAGTCAGCACAGAAAGCTCAAAATAGCAGCTGAGGTTCCTGTGTGTTAAAATGCAAGCTCTTATCAAACACTATAAACACTAGTGGGCAAATGAGATCCTTGGTTAATGGTAGTTAAAATTAATGAAGTGTTCAAACAGCAGGTTTCCAGGATTTTGGTTTTTGGGTGTTTTTTTTTTTTTTGTTAAAGGAGTTTAAACCTACCATTTAAGACATTATGTGATCTGTCTGTAATTATATATATGTCATTTCAATTTTGTTAGAATTCAACATAAAAAGGCAAATATACTGCACACAACCGATTGCTCATTAAGTGATGTCCTTTAGGTACTTTCAGTGGGTGAGAAGAAAGGTAACCAAGTGAGCCTCATACTTTCAAAATGCTAAGCGGACTTTAACCAAGTAACTCTCACATCAGCCCCTGCAGCATTACCATTCGCTTTTTACAGACGAGGAAAGCAAGGCACAGAACTATAACTGAATTGCCTAAGGCCATAGAGGGGTCCAGCAGCATGGCGAGAACGGAAGGTCAGAAGAAGTTCCTGATTTCTTCACGTGACCATAGCGTGCCTTTTTATGCTCTGTTTTGTCTTTTGTTCATTGCTTATCTGGGTGGGAGTCCTTGTCAGTGCTAAACTGTCCCGGTGCTCCTAGATTTTAGCATTTATTTTAAAAAGCCAAATTGCAGAGTGGATGCAAACTTGCACCTCAGCTAAAATTATAAATTTCCAGACCTCACAATAGCTTGATCTTCATGGTTTCCACACCTGTGCACCTCGGCCAGGAGGCCTACGGGAAACACGCGGAGGCRCTGACGGTGCTCGAAGGGTGCTGCGGCAGGGACTTGGAACAGCAACATACAGCACCTTTCCCCATCTCAGGCCGTCTGTGACACCCTCAGGGTTTTGCTTTGGATTTTGGTTTTTGGTTCTGGCTTTTTCTCCCCCAAACACTGACTTAAATATTTAACTCCATTTATCCCAAACTTTGTCAATGGGTTCTGGTTAGGAAACAGGAAATATTGTATTATAATGAGTAAACATAGAATACATCTCTGTTGCATCATTCCAAAAATCTGCAAAGAGACACATCAATTCTTCCACTTGCTCTTTTTAGCACTTTCCCCATTCCTGATCCATATTATCATCTGTATATCTTTTTATGGTATATGTCAAAAGCCTTTCACTGGTATAACGTTTCACTAACACACAATTTTTACAGCTGTTACAAACAAATGAAAAAGGAAATTCTGATGTCCCTTTATTTAAGAAATTCTGGAAACTGTAGTTATGTGAGCACTAATACATAAATCTGTGTTTTTTAAACACAGATTTAAAATAAAGGTGTAATTTATGTAGCATAATATTAATCTTCACTCCTGCAACAGCAGTGTTAAAAAGATGTACTTCATAGCAGCAACAAGAATACTAAAGTATTTTGGACACAAACTAAAAAATAAGAGCAATCTGGAAAAGAGAAGTATGTCAAGAAGAATGAATTTCTTTTGAAATTATATCCATTGTGTCCAGACAGTAACGTACCTTTGCCAGCTTCCCAAGGTAAGCAAGCAAAACCCAAAGAGTAGGAGCAAATACCATCTCATGGGTCCAGGCTCCATCCCCAACCTCCTGACTTCTGTGAGTTTATGTCAATAGCTTGACGCTAACTCTGGTTTACATAAGCCAAAGTCTTATGGTTTCATGATACTTTCAGATGTAGAACAACAAATTTTTACAATAATAATGTCATTGTAAGTATCTATATTTTCTAGAATTGCCAAGTACTTTTTACTGTTAAAATGTGATGCTCTCTAAAAACATACTGTCTTAACGTATGCCACATTAACCTAGAAGACGTTTACTGTACTACCCCAAAACCCTAGAGAGCTTTTCTTCTACACATTGGAAAGAGCGGTCCTTAGCAAAAGTCGTCATGAAGTTTTGATGCAAGTCTCTCATGCAAATGTCTTTCCAGCRAACACAGTGATTACAGCTGGTTTCAATGACAGCTGCATTGAACTTCCGTGGTACCATCTCTGACGCTTCTGAAATTACAATTACTATATTTTCCTTCTGCCCCTTGAAAGA
Organism: Apteryx rowi; assembly: GCF_003343035.1. Taxonomy (NCBI): domain Eukaryota; kingdom Metazoa; phylum Chordata; class Aves; order Apterygiformes; family Apterygidae; genus Apteryx; species Apteryx rowi. Next base: position 9,291,276 of record NW_020447196.1, on the reverse strand, counting down.
AGTAAAATCAGTGCATCTACGAAACACCAAATCGCAGATAATAATAAATAAAAATATACCAAGGAAGAGAATAGGAGGAATTATTTTACTCATATATATGACTGGGCATTATGGTTTCTGCAGAAAGAAAATTGCAGCTCATAACAGATAAACAGCCTTATAAACATCACTCATATTTCAACATATTCCAGACCATTTCCTATTTATCCTCCTCATGTAACAAAACCTAAAAACCAAGTCAGAACATACTTTGTTTCACTGCTTCAATGGCAAAATGGACCAGGAGCTTTACCACTCTCATCAGTTTCCAGTTCCTCTCTCATATGAAATTTATATTTCTCAGTGTCAGTGTCCTTAGAAGAAGAGTGAACACAGCATTCAGAATCATTAGTCRTCTTTCATGCTCTGGAGGTCCTTCTCGACCAATTTAGTAAAGAACAATGCTGTGCAGAAGAGACAGGATAGCTGCTAATGACGGGCAACAGTTCAATATTTTATGCCACCTTAAAAAAGTTTCAGTAACTGAAGGTGTTCTCACATTAATTCTTTGCATCAATTATTGACAGAGAATTTAATTTAAAGGCAACTAGTCAGTAACCTAGGGGTACTGTTTTAAATAATTTATAATTGCTGCATGGGTGTAATCATATTGCTATTGATTAAGATCCAGTCACTTCTACCAGTCCAGCATGTCTTATGCTAATTAATTTTAGTGATATCACCTTTTTAACTCTGTATTCCCTGGTAACAGGAACTCATTATTAAAAAATAATTTAATCAGGAGCAATCTTTTAAAGTTTATTTGATTAGTACTTGCTAGGCTGTTGAAAAAGTGGATTTAAATGAAAGTAAAATTAGAAACTGAAGAAGCATAAAGACAGTCTGATAATTTCAAGAGAAAAGCACGGATGCTTTAAAGAACAAAGATTGTGATTAGATATGGGAAAGAAGATTAAGACAGAGTTATTATCATTGCCCCTTGATCCTAAATTTGTTACATGCATTAGCTCCTGTTTAAATCAATAGAAATTTTGAAGATCAGGACCATTCCGATGAATTGGAATTTTCCTACATCCAGCCTCGGACCAGACCCTCTGAACAACAGGACAAAATACAATACAACATTTCAAGGCAAGACTGGCAAACCCTTCACAGCCCATCCCTACCTTGCCTTGCGTGTCGGGCCTCACGAGCAGGTTGGTTCAAGCAGGCAAGTTGATCCTTGCTCCGACTTGCCAGGCCAGCTTCCCGGATCCACTTGCTCCCTTCCCAACAAGCACCTTTTCCATTTTTTTCAGGCTGCTCCCACGTTTGGAAAGTGCTTCCTCAAACATCCACAAAACGACCTCATTATCAACCTCAAAACCCTTCTAAGAAGTCTCCGTCGCTGGCATGTCAACAGAAGTGTGGGAACATTCGGGCTGGGGGTGTTGGTGCCTCCTGCCCACYGCACTGATGGGGACTGCACCACCATCTCTACGTGCTCTGCTGTCCACCGAGTGCCCTGTGGGCCCTCATCACACACAGAAATTGCAAACTTTAAATCAGGAGCCGCCTTTTAACTCTGGGTATGGACAGGCGGTGCTTAGCAAAGCAAGACGACTTGGCCCCTGGGTGCTGCAGTAATATGAGTAGTAATAAGGCAGGAAAAAACTCAGAGCACATCAGTACACATCTGTTCTCTACGTAAACGTCCCATTCATTGACTTCAGCTGATCACACTGGATTCAGAATAACCCCTTTTGATGTTATTAATTACAGATTACTTTAAATTCTGATGATAAATAAATATTATAGGAAATATTTAGGGAAATTTTTATTCCAAGGTCTCAAAGATTACAAGCTCTTTGGCCTGGACGTACTCCTGCCTCACCGTGGTTGCTATCTGAAGTGCTTCCTGGATACATCAGGCTTCGTCTGCAACTGGCATTTTGAAAAAAACAGAGACTTAAAGGTCAGAGCCTTCATATTTTCTGGTGAAGTCTCTCTGCGCTTTGAGGTCCATTTCACGTATCACTTCAAGGATAAATAGACATCAATCACTCCTTTCTATTCAGGGTTTTCCAGTGAAGCCCTCAGCAAACTCTACAGGCAGTTTAAAACAGCGATGGAAGAGGAAGGGCATGTGAACAGTCAATGTTAGGAGAAATATCAATACCTTTCTGAAAGTAGCTCTTATCTCTAATTCTTCTCCAGTTACAGACAGTGGGAAGGATGCTACTGACTACCATAACAGCAGAATCTGCGTAAGTTTTCCTTATAAATGTAGAAAAAAAAGTTTATATAAGGATGAAGGTCCAGTGTGGGAAGAGAGAAATTGTAACACAAAAAGGAGGTAACAGTTAAGTTAAAAAACAGCACTAAAAGGGGCTTATTCCTTATCTTTGGGAGTTTTTCCATTGACTTTAGGGAGCTGGATGGGTCCTGGAGCATGGACATACAAGACAATATCCCCAGTATCAGCACGGACACAGGCCACGGTCTATGAAGACGGTGAGTATAACCACATCTACTGAAGTCCAAAGATTCAGCCTATAAGTAAAATGACAAAGCTGCATCTTCAACTTGACAACATGCTAGAAACAAGCATCCACAAACCACTGCCACAAAGGACATGCAATCTTTGTCCCTGAAGACACCATTATGCAAATTAAATTGAATAAGTCCATTCTGTGGTTTGCAATCAAATGGGTATTTTTAATATCAATAAAAATTGGAACTTTCCCCAGAGAATCCCAATCAAGCTGCCTTCTCAGAACAAAAGCAAAATGCTGAAATATATATGCTTTTAAGATAACTCAATGAATGTAAAATTGTTAGCAAAAACAGTACATTCAAATCCACTACGACAAATAAATTGTGAGGAAAAATAAACTGATCTGACATTTGAATTCTCTTAGAACAAAGAAACCAGAAGTTGGAGAGACAAMATGAAATGTCTGGATATTGGGAGGCCCATTGCTAGGGGAGGTAATGTCCACACTCGACACCCTGTTGTAACCAGCCCTCACCAGTCTTTGAATAAATGCCAAGGACAAACTATGATTTCTTGTGTTTACATGGCAAGGAATAACAAAACAGGAGGGTGTAAATGGCAGCTGTCTGTGTTGGACCTAAGATCTTGATACATAAAGTCTCTAATATCAATCTACCGCTGTGCACAAGCGCTATAGAAATGTAATATGCCATTAAAAATAGAGAAAACACCAAAACAATAATTAAGTAAGTATGCTCTGGTTTTTAATATCAAAATTGATGCCCTGGTGGATCAACCTCATTGCTAATCTGCCTTGAATAACGGCTTTGTTRACAAAATTGCAACTGCAAAAGGTTGTGTCTGACAGTCACACCTGGTAGTGTACGGCTATATTTCAAACAGTTTTGGGGGGGRAAAAAACACCATTAAATTTTCTGAATACCTTGGCTAGGGTTAAGTATTTTATGCAGGCATCAGCATCTTTAAGGAGTTCACCTTTTAAAAGGAGCAGGTTTTTTGTTGTAAATGGCACTGACACTACAACAAGAAAGTTCATTTCACAAAGATGATTCATTAAGAAATAAAATATTCATGGCTGACAGCTTGAAGGATCGCCATACAGTTTTATTCTAATGCACCTGTCCTCTTTGTCAAGTCCAATATGGGATGTCATGTCGCCAAAGTTTTATTTAGAAATTGTTTGTCAGAGTGAGCTTTCTAATGTGAATGAAAAATTCATTCCCTCATTAAGAAGATTTTCCATGAAATGTCTAGGATTTTCAATGAACACCAGGACATGAACCAATTACTGTTAAACACTTAAAGAGACAGTGTCCTAGCTCACTCAGCAAAACCCTTAATGCACAAGTATATGGAAAGGACTCAATATCTATCAGGAAAACRCAAATGAAATATCAGGTTTATTTGAGCTTATGTGCTCCTTCCTCCTTTCCACTCCCTTCCTTTTTTCTTTTCTTTTTTCTTTTTTGGTGACAAATGGAAAGCCATGACATTTGAGAGGCCTCGGTCAAATACAAACTCTGGCTGCTGAGCATCTGCATATGATTTGAAGGACMAAAAACAGCCATAAATTTGTAGAGATCCACGTTCATTAGCCACAGCCACAGATACAGGGGCGAAGGCGGCAGCCGGCGCTGCAGCGGGACCGCTCGCTGCGGGACGGGCGCCTGCCCCGGGCTCCGGCTCCCCGCTTCGGGCGACCCCGCAGCCCCCGGCGTGGGACTCCCACAGCTCCGTACCGAATCTCCAGCTCTTACGTACGAGATCTGAACGCTTACTTTGCAGCCCTTCGAGCAGGCAGCTCTCTTTTCTAATAAATGTTACTAGCAGTTGGAAAAGTGGTAAAGTCAGTTGYAATTCAAAATATTGGTGTATCACACTGTTCCACCCTCAGTAATCCCCCACCTCTAAACAMTTCTAAAATAATTGTGGGTTTTTGTATTTTAAGGGTTCTGTTCGAACCTGTATGTGTAAGCGAATAGCTAATTTTCTCTTGCACCACCCCCCCAGCATTTTTGCTACATAAACTGTATTTTAGCAAGTAGAACCCATATACTTTGCACAATGCTATCCATAATTAGTTTCACTGGGAAAATGGTGAAGAACTATTTGCCTCCTTTTAAATTTGCAATTTTTGTTATAGACTACAGGAGATATTTCAACAGAGCAAAAAGTATTTTCTTAGCAAATCAATATTAATTTATCCAATTGTTATGGTCTCAAGAGCCATTGTGTTCTTACGCTACGCTGCGAGGAAAGTGTTTATTCTGACCAGAAGTTATTTATAAGACTAGATAATTTAGAAAAGAAAATACAGATGGCAGGAGGCAATGCTCAACCACATTTTTCTAGCCACCCCTTTTAGTTATAAAAGTCTAAATAGGCAAATAGTGTGATCAGTAATTTCCTCATGCAGTTTTCAGCTGAGATTCACAGTTCAGTTTATCTTGTTTGAGGACAGGATGCAATAGTTCAGCTAAGACCACAGAAAGAAATATATATAGTATCAGAGAGTTTATATTCTTCCTTGACCAAAATTTTTCAAGACGTGAGGGAAAATTCTTTGGAGGCTGCATATACAGAGATATTAGTTTATATTCCAAAATGCATAATAAAAAGCCAAATTCTTTAATGGCAATATCCAAGCCTAAGCAAACCAAAGGCAAATGTTAAGATCCTCCTGCCAYGTGACGACACTGATACGAACCAATCACCATTACTTACCCCAGCCCTTAGAGTCAGTATTCCACTTCACATARGTGAATAATTAAAAGCAAAAGCCAGAGGAGATCATTAATTTCAGATCATTTCGGCATCTGCATAGGTCACCCCGTTACGCATCATAACTGCATAACCAAAACCGCAATTTATTATTATGAACAGTGAAGAAAAGGAGCTAACAGTGCTAGTTTGAAAATTTGCCTTGAAAATCCCTTTCTCGTGGTTTTAAATACAAGGCAGAGCTTTGAAGCCGCAACTATGTCAGTACTTACGAACTGATAGTACCTTTTTTCTCAAAGTAAGAACAGAACTTGCCTTCCAGCTACCATTCCTTTTTAAACACCGATTGCACTATACGGTACGATAAATTATTGCAATAACCTTTCGCCCCGCTAGACCCAAGTTCAAACGTAACTCGTGTTAGAAACAAAATGAGTTTGTTATTTTACGCTTAATCACACCAGGCACCTAACTTCTCACATATGCGGCTGGAAATCTGCATTTTGCGGGGCGGCTTCCCGAAGCACCGACAGCAGATGCCGGCGCCGGCTCGGCACATGCAGCGGCAGCCGGGAAGGTGGCCCGTGTGAGCGGGGTGGCCTGCTCGGAGCGATGCGTTAGKCAGGCACGGAAAGGTATCTGCCGGCCAAAGGGTCGCCAGGCCTGGGGGTATCCGTGGTCAGGAAGGGCCCAACACGSAATAACGCTTTGCATAAAACAGACCAACTTGCGGTTGCCTGCTCCTACAACATCTTGGACATGCATTCRTTTTTCAAAGGGCGGATTTAGACGTTCGAGGGCTCTTAGAACTAGCAAACACAGAAAATCAATTAAACTAACATGTGAATTTTAAGTATATCGCATTGTAAACTCATATTTTATGTCTCCACTTTAAGTGCACTCAGATGATCTCCTGGAGGAATTCAAAAAGTGTTATCTTATTTTGTGCCCAAAACCAGAAAAAGAGTTCCACTGGGCTTGCCAGGCTCTTAAAATTAAAATAGCTGTTTGAGCACAGCATAATATACGAGATGTTTAAGGCATTTTCCCCTAGAATTTTGGTTTATCTTCTTTAGTTAATTTTCTGAGATAAAATCCASTTATAAATAACCTGGAGGCACTCTCAGTATGCTGCTTGTGGGATGGCAAATCTTTAATAGCCAGAAATTCTGCCTCTTAGAGATCTCTGGAGGGAATAATAGTACTTTGAAATTTATCCAAAGCAAAATAAGCAAAAAGCATTATAAAAATTATAAAAAACTGTAATTATGCAGGAAGTTATACTATATTTATTAGCTAATGAACTATCACCCACAGGCTTAATTTTTCCTTTTTATATACAAACATAAAAATATTCATTGACTATAATCAATACAAACTGATGATTTTCAGCAAAATTGATTATATAAGACTTAAAAGTACATATTAAAAAATTCTCCAGGGGAAAAACCCTATAGACATGTGACAGAACAACAAAGAGACAAAAAGTCTAATAATTAAAGTGGATGTGGCTGAAGAACTGAAGCAAAACTGCCCAGAAGTTTTACTTTTCAGTGCTCTAGAGCCAAGAAAAGAGTTATAACCTGACAGCATGTAAAACAACTGAAATATGAAATTAATCCTTTCTCTAAACCGAAGACTACAATAACAATATCCTGGCTGTCATCCATTGACTATGTATATAATTACCAAGGTGCCTACTACTAGAAAAGTAGGAGGCAATTCAAAACAAAAATTGAGTCTGTCAGACTAGATACTGTAAGATTTATTCTTGTCAAAGATCTGTAGGCCACAAATAATAATTGAAGTTCAAGCAGTGTTCAAAAAAAAAGTTTGCTGAATATAAGAGCAGTCTTTTTTTTTTTTTTTTTTTTTTTAGTATAAAACTGCCGTAGAAATCTGCAAGTCAATCACCTTGTCACCGTTAGCAGGGAAAACAGTTGAAAGCCATTCTGACAGGCAAGGTAGAAAGAAACACATATTTGTAACCTAATAGAAAATAACTGGTAGAGATTTAGAAAGAAGAAAACTGCCTAACTATTCTCCTTGACTTTTCTGAGGTTACGGAGAAGGTTGATGATGGCAGTGCACATGGCATAATTTATTTGGATTTTCAGAATGCCGGCAATGAAATTTAATGTATGAAAGGTAAGAGCTATGAGAATGGACAAAAGACCTGAATTTAAGTATCAAGGGAGAAGGGAAAGGAAAAAAGGGATGGCTAGCAAGGGGGAATTAAACCACACCAGGAAAAACAACAAAACTTACATCATACAGATAGTGTCAGCCTGACTTGCTACTTTTAACACAAATGATCGGACAAGTGAAAATTAAAGAATTTCTAATTAAGAAACAATCAGAGCAAACGCTTTCTCATAAGGGGAATAATAAATAGCTAGAAAGACTGACAAAGCAAACTTATCACTGTACTGAAGAAAAAACCCACAATTTTCTGTGCACCTCACATTGTTAAAATGCTACAACCCTGATGATTACCGTCCTAGTTTCCTTCACTCACGTTTCTCAATTTAGAAAGACAAAGAGGAGTATTTTCTTTCCAAACATAACAGCACTTTCCCTTACTTAAAATAAAATGTAAGGACACAATCCCGAACCCTTTGACGTACACAGTTTTAGAGATACCTTGAGAACTTTGCTGAAGACATTGTATTTGTCACAGAAAGTTCCTAATGGCACTGAATGTTGAGATTTGCAAAATCCAGACACACATTTACTTTTCGTYGATATTAGGTTCTCATTTATTAACTTAATTCAACGCTGTTACTCATGTACTTGTAAAAGCTTTGGGTTAGACTTCCTCCTCCCTCGCATTTTCAAAATCTCACTGTAAGCTGTCTGCAGGCCTTTTCCGCACGCRTAGCAATGCGGCAAGCCTTCCTGCAATAGTTCAGATACTCTCCCAAATATCCACTAGATATGGCTCACACAAAATTCAGATGAAGCATTTCCACTACATTTTTAATTATTCATAATCTGTAACAATACCTAAAACTGGTGCTAGGAAATCCATTGCCAGCGATGTGCACATTTGTGTGTGTGCATGACAGAGATGCATTTTTATTATGCTGACCCCTCCAAGACCACAAAGTAAACATTATGACTTCCCCCTTGGACAATGAAACAAACATCTGCTTATTCAATGAAAATATATATATTTTCAATATTACCCAAATCAACCCAACTTTGCAAGATTCAATCAACAGGAGGTGACGTTTCTCAGAACGATGGCACTGCACGTTGGAGATATGTTATCTGGGCTGCCTATCTCTSAGTTCTCTTTCACCTCCTTAACAACTTTAGATGCATAAATAAAATCTAGGACATTCCATTTATATTTTTAACTTCAGACCAGGCATGAGAGAAAGCATTTTGCTGAATGTCAAACTCACACAAATATTATGCATTAAAAATGTAGTTGCAAGTCCATTTTTTGAGGTTTCAGTTCCATTAATCACATTGCCTCTGGTGGGGATCGGTGGATTTCTCTCTAAATAGTTTGTATCCGTGCGGTACACTCCACAGTTGCCCTTCCTTTTTTTCCCCTCCCTCCTCACCACTACTAAAAGGCTGACTGAAGGTTGACTGTGATGACTTGCGGAAAGACCTTATGATGCTCAGCAACCAGGCAATAAAAGGGCAGATGAAATTAAATGTAGATGAATGTCAAGTGATGCACATGGGAAAAAACAAATCCAACTTCACATGCCTGCACCAAACTTATTCTTAGCATGCAAGCACAAGATCTTGGGGTAGTAACATAGCTCTGTGAAAACATCAGCTCAGTGCTCAGCAGCAATTAAAAAAGAAGAAATAGAAAACTAGGGATTACTAGGAAAGGAGCAGAGAAGAAAACAGAAGACATCATGGTATAAATTGATGATCCATGTACATCTTGAAAACTGTGCAAAGTTCTGGTTACCTCCATCTTAAAAAAAGATATAGCACTGGAAAGGGTAGAGAAGGGTGAAAAAGCCGATTACTACTATGGAATAATTTCTGTACACAATTAAATTCTAGTTCTTCCTCCTTGCAAAGAGCCAGTTGAGCGGTGACACACTCAAAGTCTCTAAAACCCTGAGCAGCTGGGAGAGGATGAGCAGGGAAAGACACTTCATCGTCTCCATCAACGTCAGAACAAGGTGTCAGCAAATAACACCAGCAGCTTCCAGGGTCAAACAAGCAAAAGGAGTCTCTCTCATTTTTCATGCATTATGAAGTTATGCGGCTAAATCCCTGTCACAGGACACTGTGGATGCTGAAAGTCCACCTGAGTCTAAAATTGACTGGTCAATGTAAGTTACTGGAGGCTGGCCGAAATGTRGGGAAATTTTCTCTCCTGCTTGCCTGGTTCTCCTGCTCTTCCTTGGGCTCCTGCTATTGCCATTGGTCAGAGGAAGTACATTAACCTGGCYTGAACTTCCGTCCGACCCGGCGCGGCCGTTCTTAGGACAAACTGCCACACACCAAACACATCATTAAAAGGCAAGGGGGGCTGCTGGACTGAAAGGTGGTAGGGGACCATCAAGCGCCGAATAACCCTGAAGAACGGCTCAAACAGATATTTTTCCCTGTATGTTTTACAAGTAAGCATGACTGCCTATACACTATCAATAACACCTATCAAGGAGCCAAGTCAGCCGTTTCGTTTCTAATATCCACCTTTCCTTCTTCACCAAGTTCTGGGCAAATGGAGCTCAATTTAAAAAATAAACACCCCCAGAGACTTTGCCCAGCTGCTTTCGTGCACGGCCCAGGCCTGCGGCAACAAGCACAAGCTTTCGCCGGCACACACCCATCCCGCAGGTAAATGGGATGCGGGATCCCATTTCTCTTCCCCACATACCCCGAAGCGCTCTGCACTGCAACCGCTGACTGCACCAAGCTAAAATGACGGTTTCAGGCTCCTGGGGCACAGACTCTGCCCTTTAGTACTTTATTGGAATAAATGTTGTTTTATTGCTTTAACTATAAATGAATCAAATGTAACAGTTTAATACAATAGTCATCCTGACGAAAAAATGGAGATTGCAGAGTGATGGCAAAATAAGCCAGGAGATCACTTACTTATTACGGACCTTTATTTCTGCATAAGCCCTTACAGCTCCTGTATACAAACAATAACAAATGGAAACCCTTCCGTATCCTTTTTTTTCTTTTACTTTAGCCCATGGAGGTTCAGCTGTAACACGACGCTCCTTTTTAAAATGTACTCTCTTGATGTGTACAAGTATGTGAAGGGAGGGTGTCGAGAGGATGGGACCAGACTCTTTTCAGTGGTGCTGAGTGACAGGACACGAGGCAACGGGCACAAACTGAAACACAGACACTTCCATCTGAACATGAGGAAAAACTTCTTCACTGTGAGGGTGACAGAGCACTGGAACAGGTTGCCCAGAGAGGTGGTGGAGTCTCCTTCTCTGGAGATATTCAAAACCCGCCTGGATGCGATCCTGTGCAATGTGCTCTAGGTGACCCTGCTGAGCAGGGGGGTTGGACTAGATGATCTCCAGAGGTCCCTTCCAACCTCAGCGATTCTGTGATTCTGTGATTGATCTGCAGACACAGTCCAGTTAGCATCTTAGCCAAAACAATCAGAGGACACTATAAATATTAGTCCTCCTCAGTGGAAAATCTTTTACTTCAATACCGTTACCCTGGGGATTAATATACACCCCTTTTCACTCTCTTTTACACAGAATGCACCACTGGTGTCAGCATTCAGAACTGGACATACAGCCAAGACCGCCCTCCCCTCCAAAATTACTGGGGGGATCCAGGTAATAGGGTGCACTGAGCACCACGGCCCTCAGTTCAGCAGTGGTCACCCTGCTGGAAAGGAGTCTGACTTCTCATGTGTGGACAAATACAAAAAGCTGTCCTGGAACCATATTTTTTTTTAGGGATTTTGTTTTCATCATCAAATTGCCCATTCTCCTCAGTTAGAATCAAGTTAGAGTGGACATAGCCACAGTCATTTTTCTTTTTAAATTCCTCTTGTCATTCTTAAAAAAAAAACTTTCAGAAAAAAATGAAAAGAGGAAAAGAAAAGCATTCTTCCCTTCTTGAAAGGGTTTTAAACCTCTGTTTGAACTGACTTTCAAAAGAGCGGGGCTTTAGGTATGCTCTGATACCAGATCTGGTTCAACAGTATTCAATACCACTCAGCACCATCTTTTTCTGAAGACTGTGTCTTGGTTTACTGCCAATGTCCTTGATCAGAGCACAGAAGCATTYACTTAGGAAAATAACATTAAATGGCAGCCCATGGCAACAATAACAGCTCTATCGCCAGAATACACTCGCAGAGGATGCATGGGTGGCTCGATGGCCCTGAACGCTTAAGTACATTTTTTTCCTTTCAATTCCCTCTGGTACATTAATTTTTATTGATAGCTTATAGCTATGGCAAGTGGTCTTGGTTTTACTAACTTGCAGGACTGAAGAATATCACTGATGTGGAAAAAACCCCAACAAAACAACAAGCTGCCTGGCCACCGGTCTGTATGGTTTATATTTCTGAACTACAAGCCTTTATTTAATTAGAACAGCAATTGATCTTCCCTCCCCTACTTTATCTGCTCAGTCATTAATTTCTTTTAAAGATGAAAAAATCTATCATTTCTCTAATTTCACACAAGTGCTAGTTGATTTGCTCTATAGACCTGGGTGCAAAGTGTAACGGATTTGGGAAACGCACACATTCGCTCGCTCTTTTGCTGCCTGTTCTCAGTGGGCCAGCTGAATCCCAAGGAAATTCCGTAAATGCCCAGTGTTACATGGAACTCGCAACCTCAACAAGTTGCAGGGAGAAGGAAAACAAACATTACTTTATTACAAAGAAAGTTGATGGTGCTTAATGCTAATTACATCTCTTTTCCTGCTTGAATCTTTGTAAGTATTACAAAGTTCGGTGTCAGCAGTTTTATCTTAAATAACAGACTTATTAAAACAAAGCAGGAGAAAAAAACAACTCATCCGATCATTTTCACGAAATAACTGATTTGTGACAAAAGGATTATGGGGGAAAAAAACAAAATTACAGCACCATAGTGCAGGTAGTTCTCACTGACCAGGTCTTTAATCAAGCAGTTGCGGAGCCCGTGCTGGAGGTTATCCCCTGAATTCTGGTGTTAATGGATCATGCTGAGGTTTGTTTGTTTTTTCCCTGTGAAATCTTAGGGGACATTATGTTAATTCAGACTGAATGCAATTTCTGTTATTTCTACATATGTGACATAAAAATGACCTTGCATTGTTACACAGCCACACAGCTGCGTATCGGTGGCAAGAAATCTGGAACACACCAAAACTGCTGAGTCAAGCCTTTAAAAGTAACACACACATTAGTAATGCTAATGATACTTGAAAAAAAGTGTTAAAAAAATCAGCACATTACAAATCTTCCATTACAAAACCAGGAGCTCTTAAAAAGGGAGTATTACGTTCATTCACTAAACATTGTATTAACTCTCTCTCTATACATACGGGTTATATTTTAGTGTTCACAGAAACATCACTGCATCCTATGATTAGCCCTGCATAAACACCATCTTCACCCACAGTTTCTACAGCACATCAGTGAGTCACGTACGCTTCCGAGCTGCGACGTGCCGCTGGTGCTCGTCCCTGCGAGGAAGCTGATGATGGCTGCGCCCCAAAACCACGCGTAGACCACGTATAGGGCACTGGGGTCGTGCCCCAGCCCAGGGCAGATCACCTTCCCAAGCAATGCAGAAGGAAGGAACTACCTTTTTTCCTCTGTTTTTGCAACAGTTTGTGCAGTTATTAGCCTTATTTGAACATTACTGCCTTCTGATGGGTGCTTGCCTTTGGAGGAAATAATCCTGCCATTGAGGCTAGGACCCAAAAGTATTAGGCATCACTGCGAAACCATACGGATCCATAGTGGGCACCCCCATACTGCCCAGCTGAACCGATTGCTAGGACCAGTCATCACAGTGGCTCCAAAAGCACTGAAATATGTAGATAACGGCTGTAGTGAACGATTTCCAGAACTGCAGTCCCAGAACGCRGGTTCTTCCGCACAGCAATGTCTCCTACTATGTCTCTGTGTAGTTGCTAGCACAGCAGACGCTCACCGTAAGGGGCCTTTGGGCACCGCAATTATATAAATACCAGTAATCAAGATTATTATCCAAGACAGAAAACAAAACCAAGATCAATCAAAAGCAGGGCCTGTCCTCACTCCCGCTAAAATCAATGAGAGTTTTTAATTGATTTCCAGGAGAACTGGATCGGGTTGCTAATGATTAGGCTAACAACAATTATTTCAGGAGCATCCTCTTCCCAAATTCGACGACCGTGACGCAGCGCCACACAGCAATACCTCAGCTGCTAGGAGCCCAAGCGGCGAGCGGGTTCAGGGGAAGCTCTCGCGGCACGGGCACTCAAGCACGCTGCTCCGACACGGGATCACTCGAGCTGCAATTGCGTGGGACCGCCAAGGTGCAGGCTTTCGACAAAACGAGCGACATGAGCGCTTCTATTCTCGCACCGCATCTCATTTTCATTTGTATAGTTTCATCTTTGTTTTGCCTTCTTTCGGCATTTGAATACTCTGAAATGAGGTAATGAAACCAAACTAATCAGCATTTTCAGAGATGAATCTGATCTTCAGGAGTTCTTTGGGAAAAATGATAGAGGCACATGATTTTTCTAGTTCTGATTAGGAATCTGTGATCAGAAATTATGTTTACATAAAGAGGCTTAAATATTATCAACAGCATTTAGCACTGCAGAATTGGTACTAATGATAAAAATGAAGTACTAGTGAATTACATTTTAAATTTTTAATACTTAAAACAACAACAACAAATCTTTTCCCTTTTAGCCACAAGAGCTATGACTTCCTGGTGAAAATCCCAGAGGTATTTTCTTCTTTTCTGGCAGGCGTATTTCCTTCTAATTAATTAGATACTGGGTGAGGGACTGAGGCAAAGTGAAAGGATAAAGCAGAACCTGATTGCTTTCTACAGCTCTTGCCTCTGTTTATCAACCGCACTGAGAAATTTCCCTTGTAAAGCCATTTTTCTATGATTTTAGTGCCCGTCTACAAACTGGGCACCCAGTCCTTCATTCCGTTTGTCCCAAGTATGTCAACAAAGGTAGCGACTGTATGTAAAGATAAGCTCTATACTGGCCAAAGCCGCTTATTTTGGCCTACTGGGAAAAGCTCCCAATGTCTCTCCCAAAAACGGGCTCAGGACTATACCTTTTACTGCCTGGACTGAAGCAAAATACTGGTTAGGACTGCCTCCTAAATTAATGCTTGTTCTTCTTTCTTTCCCCTTCCTTCAAGGCTTCCCAGTAGCTGCATTTTAGAAGCAGCTCACCAGCTCTGAAAATTTCATGGTCTATGTGTGTGGYTTCCTATTCATACATAAAGAGAAACACATTTTAACTGAACTGAAAAACATCTTTTATAACAGTGAGAGATAAACGGGGAAGAGAGGGATTGCTCTACAATTGCACAAGAAGCTCTTGGCAAACACTTCTGCTATACTTATACTGAATAAAAGACACAGTAGATATTTTGTCATTCATTTCCTGGGTTTCTGACCGGCTGTATCGGTGAGGGAAGCATTACCATAAACATCACTGAATCGCTAGAGGAAATTTTATTGTCTGCCAGATCCACAAATTGGAATCGATCTTCCTTCTACCAGTACCAGTTTTGCCAAAGTTTTTGCAAAGTAGACACAACAAAATATGGTCGCCTTTCAGGTTACTTCTGATTAAATTCATATCATTTGTCTTGAAACAAAAGTTTCTTTTCTTTTTTTTTTCATCTGACTGCAACATATAATTTTAGTCAGCTAACACTAAATTAGACACCCACTCAGATTTATTATGATAAGAACATTCGGTAAGCTAATTTCAAGATGATGACTCCTATAAATTCTTATAATTTATTATTTAGTACTTTGGTTTTTAATCATTAAGTACGTGAAGACTTTGTAGGTCAAACCTGTATTAATGAAGACAGTAATCTATTTTTCAAACTCTCGGCTCCTCACCCACCTTTCAAATTGTAAATTAACAGAAATATCTTTAAACATATGTAGAAGAACAAAGGGAAAAATTGGGAGTACTTGCAGCACCGTTTAGCTAACCATTCCTGAGACTATGCCTGTTAAATGCATTTTTCTCACATCTATTACAASTCTTACCAAAGGGAAAGCTCAAATCAAACAAAACAAAAGACATTCCTTCAATGAGCAATTTTAATAATCAGAACAGCAAAAAATGGATGGAAATTATGCAAACATAAGCATTAAAGTTTTCATTAGATTGTTACATTAGCACAAATGGGGTCATTTGGAAGAACTTTCTCTCTCTGGCCACATTTTTCTGAAACTTAAATATTAACCATATGAATATTTTAAGACGGAAGTAAAGATATCTGAATAGAACTTCTTTCTCACTCGTGCCCATTGCTACAGCGTCGGATGCCTGATGTTTCTTTTATAAGCCGGGTCCTGCAGGAGCTCTGCTTCCATGCTGGCCCCTGCCCAGCTGAAAGTACCATTCGGCTTCTGCACACGCTGGTCCTCAGCACGTATTGACTTATTACGCTACATCTGCTTGTTTGCAAAGCTAACATTTCATTGTCCTCCACTCTCTGGTGTTTTCATCCCCCATGGGACATTTAATCCTTACAACAACCCCGGATATTCTTTTCAGGAATGCATTGGGACCGAAAGTCTGAATATATATAACACACAGCACAGCGCATTTAACCATGYGTGAACGCCGTAAATCTGTTGAAACGTATTTTTCGGAAGAACTCCTGTATCTGTTGCAGATCTTCTCACGTTTAGGGCTCATCTGTTGCTGCAAGCGTAGCGACCTGTCCGTCAGTGGTATCGTTTCTTCTGCGCAGCTGGCAGCGCTTGGTGTTGGGCGCACCTCGCAACCAAACGCCCASCAGGAAACCGGGCGCTGCAACCGCGACGCGCTCGCTGGCGACGCCTGAACCGCTCACTGACGCTTCACGCTTCTTTCCCTCTGTAGCCTTCCAATACCAGAGCAAAATACTTCCAGGAAATACATAGTACTGCGTACCTACAGGAGAATACCAGCGCCACGGTTTGGGGAGGGCTGGCACTATGTGTGAGTGGAGATAACTGCAAAGCCTCCAACACTGCTCCGTGAAAAAAGCCAAGGGCATTCAATGGAGTGTATTTTTATACACATACATATATATATATATATATATATATATATAAAAATATATAAATTATTTACTTACTAAACTTCAGCAAATTTTTACTGGTGTAGATGGCTTAATTGATAGGCAACGGGCTGCAGTGTGTCCACCCCTGGGGCTAAGTCCTTCCCAAGCTCTACTGGAGATGCATGGGTGGGAATTTAGATGTTAAGGAGGGCTCTGCAGGTCTTCGTTTCATCTTTGCCCTTGGTTTCCAGAACAGGCGTTGGTGAGACAGGAAGAGCAGAACGTGCAGGAAATGACACTTCGCCCACACAGCGGCACCCGGGCCTGCGGGGAGCGGGCGGGCGGCGGGGAAGGGGCTGCCCGCCCGCTCCGGCTTCTCCTGCGGCAAGAACTCAATAAATAGGATGTGCACCGAGGCGCTCGTACTCTTCACAGTTCAAGCCTTGAGACAACGGAGGCCCAGCTTCTTTCATTTTCCTGGGAGCAAAACTGCTTACAGCATGGCTGGTTTTGGTCCACAGAGCCTCGCCTGCTGGGGTCTAGACCAAAATCAACAAATCTTTTCACCAAGGCCGCTGCACAGCCGTGAAATGATAACTTTCAGGCACTGCAGACTCGGGTCATATTTGACCTAACGCTCCAGAAGTGAAAGTCTCCTTAATCCCATTACTAACGCTCTGACTCACCCAGTTCCTGACTGGAAAAATGTCTGCTAAATACCTCAGAAAGTTATGTTTTAATCTGAGAATATTAATTACATTTAAAATTATGACTCTCCCATGATTTATAACCTTGCAGAAACTATTGCATTTCCATATGTGGTTTTGCCATTTTCACTTCTATATACCTATCATTTTCCATTGTTTATTTTCCTTGATTGATGGTAGGGCTTTGGAGGTTTCCCATTATGAGCTTTATAATTATCACTGGTAATAGAGAAGCTCTTCCTATTATATTCAGTGAGACTGCCCAAATTATTCATTGTAGACCATTGGTACGGGACTACAAGAAAATAAGAATTTATTTCCAGTCTCAGGCATATGCTAGATAAGAGGATGTATTTATTTCTCCATGTTTCAAAAGGATTAAGGTTTGAAAAAATAAATATCACTTAGCTTGTCAGCATGCAGAACATTATGGTGCTGAGTTTAAAGTCCCTTTTCCTGGGTTAAGTACGACAAATCTAAAAACGGGCGGGAGGAAATCTCAACTATATCCTTACTCAGCTAAATAAATGAATACTATATATTTTAGCTGTTAAGCAGGTTTACAGAACAGACTGCTCAAAACTGGATCTTGGCTTAAACAGTATAATGTGCTTATTTAGAAAAATGCTACAAAATTCCAAAAGTCCTTGACCCTTGGCTATTCCAAGAGCTCACTGAATACATCATCTGGGTTTTGCTTAATTACACATAATTAGGAAATGTAATTATGCTTTCAGTGTTACTCTTCCATTAGAAGTGTAGTGGACAGCAATAACATTACCAGGATACAGTTCTTGAAAGGGAAAAAAATACAGTCAACCTATACAAACAGAGAAAATATAAAAAGGCTAGTAAACTCTAACACAAAAAAATAAACATTTTGCTCTTGGCATTAGAAGAATACTTGATTTAAAGGCATGTTGCCAGCCTTTTTGTTCAGAGCATCACTTAATGATATGCTCATTTGCATCAACAGTCTGAGCGCCACCATATTATTTTGTTTCTCAATTACTTTGATATGCCAACTTTGTAACGTATTTATGACTTTTTATCATTACTTCATATGCTAAGCTTTATCCAGGTCAGAGATTAGTAAATTACTTCAATTATGTCATCCCTAAGAATTCAAACATTTAATTCACGTGCTCGTCCCCGCACAAGGGCTGCTAATGCACCATGATTAGGAATGCTGTCTGAAATAAGCTCATTCCCAAAGCAAAATTTACATGGCTTGCTAACGTGGGAAGGCAGCTATTTCACGCCTTGGTGACTGCCCACCAAAGAAAACAGAAAGTAGATGAATGCGAGTTGACAAAACAAATATAAGGGAAACAGATCTGATCTCCTAGTACATCACATTTCTGCTGCTTTTGTTTATCATGCTTTAACTGCCTATTATAGCAACTAGCTATAATAAAATAATACACTCCATTAAATAGATTCGTTACTTGTAATGTTTGCTCAGCGCTGAGAGATATTTCACCCAAGTGTACTTCAGTAATGCAGCAGGTCGCCCTTCCCGGGGCCGTGTCCTCCAAAGCTCCCCGGCGAAGGCGACGGTGACGGCGAGGCGAGGCGAGGCGAGCGCGCCGGGTGCCCCCGCGGGGGTACGCAGCACCGCCGCGCAGCACCGCAAACGGTTCAAGCCCACGCAGGAATCACACTCACGAGCGCAGGCGCCGGCCGGCTCCGCTCCCCGTCCCTCATCTCCCGGCCCGCTCTTAGCTCTGTTGGAACGAGAYGGGTACGTTCAGCGAGTCTAACCAGCGAGGCTTTGCCAGCGCAACTCTTGCGGCCCGAGTTGCGCCGGGCAGCAACCGGAGGCGCCGCTCCGCGGGCAGCCGCAGGGCAGCCGGGGCCACC